>NC_048221.1:34123973-34183330 GCF_002007445.2 Ailuropoda melanoleuca | reverse complement strand
AGGTGCATACACATTAAGGGTTCTTATCTTCTCTTGGATTGTTGACCTCTTTAACATTATGGAATGCCCCACTTTAAACTCCATAACTTTCCTTGCTCTAAAGTCTACTCTATCTGAAATTGGTATAGCTACTCCTATTTCTTTGAATTAGTGTTAGCCTGATACACTTTTCTCCACCCTTTTACTTTAAATTTATATGTGTCTCTGTATTTAAGTTAGGTCTAATTTTTTTGATCCATTCTGGTAATATCTGTCTTTTAATTGGTGTATTGACATTTAAAGCAAGCATTGAGATAGTTGGATTAATATTTACCACATTTGTTACTGATTTCTATGTGTTGCATTTGTTCTTTGTTATCTATTTTTTTTATCTTTTCCTGCCACTTGTAGCTTTCTTTGAGCTTTTCATATGATTCCATTTTCTCTCCTATCTTAGCATATCAATTATACTTCTTTTTTTAAACATATTTTTAGTGGTTGTCTAAACTTGTCTGCAATATACATTTACTGCTGTGTATATAGCTCATTTATATAGTTCAAACATATATGCATACATATTTGAATACATTTGCTATTATTATTTTGAATAAACTCTTATCTGTTAGATCAATTGAGAATAATAAAAATAAGTTTTTATTTTACCTTCACTTATTCATTCTGTGACGTTCTTCCTTCTAATATGCAGCTCCAAGTTCTGTGTATATCATTTTTTTTCTATCTAAAGAACTTTTTTAACATTTCTTGCCAGACGGGTCTACTAGCAACAAATTCCCTCAATTTTTATTTTTTTGTCAAAGTCATTATTTCTTTTTCACTTTTGGAGGATAATTTTACAAGATACAGAATTCTAGGTTGACATTTTTGTTTTTTTTTTCCTTGTAACACTTTAAATATTTCACCCCACTCTCTTTTTGCTTGCATGGTTTTTGAGAAGTAGAATGTAATTCTTCTTTTGTTTGTTTTACTAAAAAATGGGTTTATTCAGGAATAACAGAGAATTGAAATCCAAGACAAGCAAGCTATGCCGAAACCATAGGCTTGTCCCAGAATATAATTCTGATCTTTGCTCTCTGTAGGCAAGAATTTTTTTTTTCTGTTTTTTCCAAGACCTTTTCTTTCTCTTTCATTTTATGAAGGTTGAATATGATACACTTTGGTGTGTGTGTGTGTATATATATATATATATATTTGTCATTTATCCTGGCTGGTGTTCTCTGAGTTTCCTGGTTTGTGGTCTGGTGTGTGACATTACCTGGAGGGAAATTCTCATTCAGCATTGTTTCAAATATCGCTTCTGTTCTTTTCTCTCTTCCTTCTTCTGATATTTCCACCTTTTGTAATTCTTCTACAGTTCTTGGATATTCTGTTTTCTTTCTGTGTTCTTTTTTCTCTTTGCTTCTCAATTTTGAAAGTAGCTATTGTCATATCCTCCAGCTGAGAGATTCTTTCCTTGGCCATGTCAAGACTACTAAGGAAACCATCAAAGGTGTCCTTCATCAAAGGTGTCAAAGGTTACAGTGTTTTTTATATTTAGTATTTCTTTTGGATTCTTTCTTAGAATTTCCATTTATCTGTTTACGTTAGCCACCTATTCTTTCATGTTGTCTACTTTTTCCACTCAGGCACCTCGCATGTTTTAAAATCCTGGAATGATAATTCCAACATTCCTGTCAGACCTGACTGTGGTTCTAATGCTTGCTCTGTCTCTTCAAATTGTCTTTTTTCCTTTTAGTATGCCTTGTAATTTCTTATTGAAGAGTGTGCAGGATGTATTGAGTAAAAGAGACTACAGTTAACAGGCCTTTAGTGATGGAGTAATAAGGGAAGGGGATGGAAATGTTCTATGGTCCTATGAGTAAGTCTCAGTCTTTTGTCAAGCATGTGCTTCTGGACTGTGAACTTCACAAATACTTCTCAGGGATTTCTCCTTACTTAGGTGAGGTAGGACGGCTACAGAGGCCTGGAGTTAGGTATTTCCCTTTCCCTACATAGAAGACTAGAGCTAGTTGAGGTTGGGTAGTTCCCTTTGCCTAGATTAGTTAGGCTCTGGTAAAATAGTTTCTCTTGAGGGCAGGTCTTGTTAAGAACAGAATGCTCTGGTGTGTTTCAAAATCGTTCCTTTTCCCTCCCCCTTGCTGGAAGCATGTGGGACTTTTTCTCAAATTTACCTGCGAGAACTTGATAGAGCTACTGGAGGAGGTAAAATTCACAAAATTCCAAATTCCAAAATCACACAAATGTGGGGATTTGGACTTTCTTAATTCTCAGAGCGTCCACACTGAGCCTCCGGCAATTCATCAGGAACAGTTCAGGTTTTCCTTCCTGGCACTGGTTCCCAAGGAGGGTTTTGCTTGTGGGTTTCTGCTCCAGTAATTACGATTCTCTGTATCTGCTTGTCTGCCTCTCCAATATTGGGGCAGTGGTTTACCTGTGACCTCACTTCTCTGACAGATAGAAGAATTGATTTTTCAGTTTATTTGGCTTTTTACTTCTTAGGTCCTAAGAGTGGCAACTTGTAGGTTCTGGACTAGAGACTGGAAGCGTACTTTGTTTTTAAAATGAGTCCCTATATTTTAAAGATACATGTAAACTATTTATAGACTGAATGGTATGAAATCTGGGATGATTCAAGATGATCTGAGAGGATAGAGGATACAGATGAAACAAGATGGGCCATGAGTTGTTTGTCATTGAGTTGGGTGATGGGGATGATACACTGGTGCTCGGTATATTATTCTCTATATATTGTATATGTTTTCAATTTTTCAGTTTTTTTAAAAGACTTATTTATTTATTATTTGAGAGAGACAGAGAGAGCAAGCATGCAGTGGGGAAGGAGGGGCAGAGAGAGAGAAGCCCAAGCAGATTCCCGCTGAACACAGACCCTGACATGGGGCTCAATCCTATAACCCTGGGATCACAACCTGATCTGAAATCAAGAGTTGGACACGTAACCAACTTAGCCACCCAAGTGCTCCTCTTTTTCACAGTTTTTAATGTGTCTTCTTTTTCATTCCCTGATAAATTTCCAATAGCTACACCTTTCTAACAGCCAGTTGTATTTCTCCCCCTCCCTCCCTTTCTCTCCTCTCACTCTTTTCTCCGAATAACTTATAAATGTTGGATATATCACATGGATATCCTAAGAGAAAGAAAAATAATTATGCCTTAGAAGTATTTCCCATTCCCCAGTCCTTCACATTTCTTTAGCCTTACCCTGAATACACCATTCTATTATTTTCCTCAAAATTTTCTCTAATTATCTTTTCAATCAGCTTTTTCTTAACTTTGCCCTAAGAATACTATCTATGAAATCAAAATAAAAGAGGTTTTAGCAATATTTTAGTACACACAGAAATAAATCTTTAACCTGGTGTAGGTTCACAACTCTCTTGGAAGATTTCCTGGGGTAATCTACAATCTACCCCCATATGCAGAGGGCAGAGAGAGACTGAAGAGAGAGGCAGGCCACTCCAGGTTTGTAGGTGGCAATCTTAGTAGGAGCAAAAAGAACTTACATATGAGGCTTTTCTTGGGCAGCAGCAAGTTGAATGGATCCCCACACCCACCCTCCAAATCCTGAGAATTTATAGAGTCCCTAACTGGGCTCGGTCACGTATGTTGTGCAGGTGTTTTCAACATCACATCACTGTCTCAGGCTATGTCCTTGCCAGCAGCTTCTGGGACAAGGAAGGCAAGCAGAACCCACATTCCAAGGACAGGAAACAGGATGAGGAACCCCTGAGTGTCCAGGTCCAGCTCACAGGTCAATCAGCAGTAGTCATGTCTTTTTTTGTTTTGTTTTTTATCATGTTCCCCAATACCAATAAAATAAAATGCATTGGTTCATGGACCTCTTTAAATCAACATACATTTCACCAGAAGATACGTGTGCTGTGCTCTGGGAAGTACTGCACTAGCTCAAGTTATGGTCACGATCATGGAGAGAGGTACATGAATACCCCCCACAGCACCCTCAAAATTATTAAGCCATGTCATACCTCCCTGTTCCTGTGCTCCGATTTGGGAGATGAGTAAGTAGCAGAATTAGAATCTTTGCTTCTTCAATGTGACAGTTTTTCTGAAACTTGAATTTCTTTGAGAAATTGCACCTGCTTTATTATGCAAATTCCCAATAGCGTCATAGAGTTTAACTGTTGTCCTGACTGTCCATCAAATGAGGGAGGTATAAATACATGTTTGTTTCTTGAGAGATGCTTCAGAACTCCAGCTAAAAGAGAGAGCTGTTGTTTTGGATACACATTGTTTTTAATTTATCTGAGAAGGGAACTCTGAATGAATTGATCACAGAAGATGGTATTTTGTTTCTGAATGCAGTCATGTAAAAATCAATGTACATATAAATGTGGCAAACCATTTCATCTGTGCCTAGAGTTTGGTTTCTCTTTCACCTCTTAGATTGAGCTTTCTTTCATTGGATCAGTGCTTTAGAGACCCTGAGGCGGGGAGAGGGGTGAGGGGGGAGGCAGGAATAGAAAACAGTACAAGTTTGGGCTTTGATCAAATCTTATGGAACTTGAAAAATGACAGTTCTTTCTTTTTTTGGTTATAATAATGCAACAGGACCAGCAGCTGAGTGATTTTAAGAAAACAAATGTTCCAATAAATTGGTCACATACTACCACCACCATTAAAATCTGAGCATTTATGGCTAGAAACCCAACAAAATCCATGAAATCCATGTGAGGAAATGCTTCTGAAAATTGAATGACTCTTGAATACTGGAACTTTATAAAAAGCAACAGGACAACTTCTATAAATGTACCAGGCTTTTAAATGAGCCTTAAAATAATGAACGTCAATTTTCAACCTTTTTAGGGTATTTTATATCAAAGAATGTGATGAATGTTGCAATATCACTTTTTACTCTGGTGCAAAAAAATATTATTCTCAGTAGACATTGCAACGTAAAACAAAAATGCTTTTATTACCAGTAGCAATGATGTGACAAGCCTGATAAATGTAAGTTTAAGATTCCTTTGGGTTTTGGCATCCCTTCACACTTATTTTCAAGTTACTAATAGATTCTGTAGGTTTGACTAGCCATCATTTAAGAATGTCATTTAGTCTGAAGTGACAGAAAAGTAAAATGTTCTTAAATGCCCGATTTTTCTTTTCCCTGACCGAGTTGCTAATGACTAAAAGTAATATCTTTTATTCATGTTGTCTGAGTGATGAAATGGTCATTGCGAAATGATGAATATCAAGCAGAGATGTTTTCATTTAACACTCCACAAAAAAACTTTAACAGGGAACCTGGCTGCCCTGTTTTGGTTGTTTTTGTTTTTGCTTTTAAGAGACTTGGATTGACAGATAAATTCTTCCTCCTGAATGAGCCTTAAATGTCTCTCATGCCAAACCTAGATGCTGGGGCACCTGGGTGGGACAGCAGTTAAGCGTCTGCCTTCAGCTCAGGGCGTGATCCCGGTGTTCTGGGATCGAGCCCCACATCAGGCTCCTCGGCTACGAGCCTGCTTCTTCCTCTCCCACTCCCCCTGCTTGTGTTCCCTCTCTCACTGGCTGTCTCTATTCTCTGTCGAATAAATAAATAAAAATCTTAAAAAAAAAAAAAAAAAAACCTAGATGCGCCAGAGGATGCCTGCTTCAGATGGATAGCCTTACAGCCTAATTAGCGTACTGGAGACCAAACAGTGTTCTCTCTTACACTATGGAGGTTCCTCAAATGGTGACGATTGGCTACCTACATGTAAATAGTTAATGACAAAATGATCCATTGCTTTCCAAGCGGCATATTCTTTGAAAGTTATGTGGTCATATTTGAAACACCACATAACAGCCACATTAGGGATCTCTGGGCTCGTTACCATGAATTTTGAAATGTAAATAACCAGCTCAGGTCCCTCAGGGTGTTTTGGGAGTTGAAATTTAACTAGCTCTTAATATTTCACTTGCCATTTGGAAAAATACAACTTATTTCTTCACAAGCAATTCCAAGGGGACATTACACGTTCCCAAACTTGTATAAAACAATGCTTATCATTGCTGGAACTTTTCATCCATTCATTCATTTTTTTCATTTATTAATTTATTCCAAGAAAAAAATTTTTTTTTAGTTTCAGCTGTATGCCAAACACAGGGAGAACCATGGTGAGCAAGGAAGACACATCTCCTCTCCTACAATGACTATACCGAGGGGAATTTAAATAGTGAGCAATAAAAACCGTAGATTCATTTAGTGTTAGAGCGACAGAAAGACATAGAAGGATCTGGTCATATTTTAAGTGGAGGAGTCAGCAAAGGAATCGATACCCACGAGCAGTGATAATCAAAATGCTTTCCCTGGACCAGCAGCAACTGCATCCTCTGAAATCATGATAGAAAGGCAAGTTCTTGGGCCCCACCTTTGATCTAAGGAGTCAGTAACTCTAGAGGTCAACCCAGATGTCTTGTTTTCACCATCCTGCCCTTCAAGAGATTCTGATGCGCTCTTGAAATTTGGGTGGGGCCAGAGATCTCATTTTAACAAAGTCTCCAGGAGATTCTGAAGCACCTTTGCACTTTGGACTTCTGGTGACTCTAAAGCGACCGTGTACCCTCCCTTCACCACACAACTGCCCCCCACTTCCAAGTTATTTCCCATTTCTTTGCTCTTCAAAGAGAGTTTAATTGTTTTTCTCACAATCTTTCTTAATCCTACCTCAATCCAGTTTACGTTTATATCACTATACCAAAACTGCTCATGTCAACATCACCAATGACCTCACTTTGCTAAGTCCAAGGATTTTCAGTCTTTGCCTTACCTGAATTATTCCCAGCATTTGACACAATTGATCAACCTTCCTTTTTGAAGCAGTTCCTTCCCTTGACAGTCCCCCACTTCACTAATGATCCTTCTAGTTGGCTCCCCTTTATCTGCTCCACTTGTAAATTGCAGTGCCCCAGACCTTAGACCTAGGACCTCATCCTCAGTGATCTCATTTAGTTTTGTGGGTTTAAATACCATCTACATACTTTCAACTCTCCAACTGAGATCTCTATCTTTGACTTTTCCATAAACCTCAGGCTTCCACTTACATGTAGATGTCTAATAAGCTTCTGAAACTTAACAAGAACTTAATAGAACTTTTGATTCTCACCCTGAAACTTGCTTCCCCATTTCCATACATGACAACTTCATCTTCTGAACTGCTCTGGCCCCAAATCTTGGAGACAACCTTGACTCTTCCTTCATTTTGTATCCAATATTCAATCTTTCACTCTATGCCTCCTGTTGGCCTTACCCTCAGAATTTATCTAGAATCCCACTACTTATCACCATCACCACTACCATTCTGGCTCAAGCCACCATCATGACTCACTGGGAGAATTGCTCTAGCATCCGAATGGATGTTTACTCTCTCACACTTGTTCCCTACAGTCTGTTTTCCACAGGAAGAATCATCCACCTCACTCAAAGAAAAAGGCAACGTTTTTACAATAAACTACAAAGCTACATGTGGTCTGAACCCCTGCTTGCCTCTCAGAGCTTCTCTTCTACCACCCTCTCCCTTGTTCCCTCTACTCTAGTCACTTAGGTTCCTAGCTTTCCTCAAACCAACGGGCATGCTCCTGCCTCACAGCCTTTGCATTTGCTTTTCCAACTGCCTTGAATGCTCTTCTCCTAGATATTCTCGTGGCTCATCTAGGAGTCCTTCAGGGTCTGCTCAAATGTCTTCTTAGCAGTGACATGTTCTCTACTTATCTACTTATCCAATAGAATGGAGCATCCTCTGAGATACTGTATAATTACTTATGTGATTTGTCTGCTGCCTATCTCCCCTCACTAGAACTGAGGACAGAGACTGCCAGTTTTGTTCATCGCTTTACCGTCAGTGCCTAGAACAGTGCCTGGCACAAGTCAGGTCTTTCAGCCCAAATTTGAAGAAAAAATTAATTTAATGCTTCAAGTCTTAGATCAAGTACCCACCTCCTCAAGGTGGATTAACCATCTACAATGCCCTTCCACACCCCTTCGCCCTGGCCTATCACCCTGTTTCTTTATGTGATTATGAAGTTCTGTGCTATCTCATTAATATGTAATTTATTTGTGTATAATGTCTAAACCCACTAGATTATATATACCATGGGAGCCGGGACATCATCTATCCTCATGATGTTTAGCACCTAACGAGTGATGCACCTCAAATATTTTTCAAACAAGTGTGGAAAGAAATAGGAGCTTTGTCTATGCTTTCTTGGCATTACCCTATTTCGTTAATCTTCGTGTCACACATCTAAGACATAGGATGTCATCTCCATTCTGTTTATGAGAATACTAGAGCTCGGGGAGTCTGATAGCTTGTTCGAAATCACTTAGAAAGAAATCACAAAACCCAGGTCAAGATCTAAAATCCACCCTCTTTCCATTCCATTCCTCTATAGGGAAACCAGCCACAGGGACAATAGGGTCTTTTTGACGTAATACCCTAATCTGAGGAAGAAGATTTTTTTGTCAAAGATATAAATAGTCAATAGTCTTTATGGCTACTTTGCTCTACTGCTTTATTGTCACTTTAAAAGAGGATTTCACATTTTAACCCAAATGAATAATAAAGATGTTGAGACCTATGAGAGAAAGACATTTCAGAAAATAAGGCTTTAATTGTTTTTAACGACTCCAAAATGGTAGCTAAATTTTGGACTACATCTAGGAGATGGTAGCGTGGAAGGAGGATCGAATTTGGAGTTCAGGTCTGCCACAAATTAGGCTTTGAGAAGAGTCACATCACCTCCCTGAGTGGCAATTTTCTCATCTAAAAAGTGAGGATAACACCTACTTCAAAGGACCGCAGGGATAACAGCACTAAAAAAGTCCGTCACATTGTCTGTTGTCACTTTGATGTCATTGCCATCCCTTCTGGGGTGCCCTCTGCATTGCACAGAAGAAGCCAGAACAAGTCCCCAAATCCCTTTCATGGAACACCTTCCAGTTGGCTTCTGCCAGGAAAAATCAATTGTAGAAGATGTGGGGAACAGAAGGGAATGCAGTGGATTACCTTGAAAAGGCGATGTGACAGATGTGATGCTCTCAGCAGCTTCCAAGTAAACTCCCATGCCTCACTTGCATCAGCGCTGCAGGACTCCGGGCTCTTGCCCCTAATATGGGGGCTGCGCAGCTCCATGGGGCTTCCCGGAGCTCTTCAGAATCCCAGCAGCTCACAGGGAGCGCCCACACTAGACAGTTCAGGGCTGCAGGCTTTCCAGGGGCGCCTGGGTGGCTCAGTTGGTTAAGCGTCTGCCTTCGACTCAGGTCATGATCCCAGGGTCCTGGGATCAAGCCCACGTTGGGCTCCCTGCTCAGCAGGGAGTCTGCCTCTCCCTTCTGCCTCTAGCCCTCCACTCCCCCTTCTGTTCTCTCTCTCTCTCTCTGTCAAATAAATAAAATCTTTTTAAAAAGAAAGAAAGAAATGGCTTTCCTGACCTTTCCTCCCTCACACTTTCCAAAAATTGCACAAATCTCTAATCCCCAGAATTCAGTCTCTTTGTACCGGAACACCTGCAGAGATTTCTGTTTACCCAGTAAAACCCTGAATCCTAAACAACAGGAACAACGTATGCATATTGAGCACGTCCTGGCCCAGCAAAGGGCTACGTCTTCAGGTGCACCATCTCCCTGAACTCGTGCGTAGTCCTGTGAGGCTGATGCTGTTACTAGGTCTCTTTAACCCAGGAGAAGCGAAGGTTTAAAGAGGTAACTTGCACTCGAATTGTAAGCCCTAGAGTGGGGATGAGGTAAATGTCTTGTCAGTTCCAGCTGCTGTAACAAACAGCCATGGATCTGGTGGCTTAAACAACAGAATTTTATTTCCCACGGTCCTGGAGGCTGGAAGTCCCAGATCGAAATTGCCAGTATGGTCGGATTCTGATGAGGGCACTCTTCTGGGATGCAGACCGCTGACTTCTCCTTGTGTCTTCATACAGTGGGCAGAGGGCAGGAGAGAAGAGCTCTCCCGAGTCCCTTTCCTGAGGGCATGAATCCCAGGCTTGAGGGCTCCACCCTCACGACCCAATCACCTCCCAAAGGCCTCACCTCCTAATACCATCACACTGGATGTGAAGATTTTGAGAGATGAATTGGGGGGGGTCATAAACATATAACCCATAATAATAAGAGAGCACATTATAAATAGGAAAGTACATTATAAATGGGAAACACATTGTGTAGAAAAGATGTATGGTTCTATATTCTTTCCCAGCAGGATTCCCCACAAGCATGAGACCAAACCCCTCCTTTACCCTTTTGGGGTCAGCGTCCTCAAAGTTCCTCCATTCTAGAGTTTTTCAATCCTGACACCATGGACATTTTGGGTGGGATGATTCTTTGCCTGTGAGGAGAGGACGCTGTCCTGTGCACTGAAGAATGTTTCACAGCAATCCCTGCCCTCTACCCCCTAGACACCAAAAGGTAGGACAACAAAAAATGCCTCCAGCCATGTCAACTATCCCCTGAGGGGTAAAATGCACGCTCTCAGCCTCCCCCTTTTTCAACTGCTGTGTTCTGCAGCTGTAATGGCGTAGATGTTGCCTCCAGTAGGACACCCTCACTAGGTTTCTGTGCTAACAGCAGACAGGCTCTGCCGTCAAGTGCATGCTTTTACAAAACCTGAAAAGAAGATGCAGTGTTGTGTTTAGTATACCGTTTGGGTTACAAACACTGAAACCCACATAGAGCAAAAGATAGGAAAAGATGTTTGTCAACCTGTTCACATCCATTATATCAGGGATGTAAGCTGGGATAAGGGCCGGAGAGCTGATGGGCTCCTCTAAACACATCCCTGCTGTGGTTTGACTTATTAGAATGAGCCAAACTTTCCCAAATAATGTTTTGAATAGTTTTATTGATTGCAATTAAACAGGCAGTAAAAATTAGAGCACGTAGTATGTGCAGACCCCACGTGAGACACAGAGAAACATATAAAGTTCCTGCTCAAAGCCACCAGACCTTTCTGGAAAGATCAAGAGAGTGTTCTGGAATGTTCTCGAGTGTCATCAGAAGGGTACTCAAGGTTGTGGACCCTAACACAGAACAGCAAGAGAGAATAACTCTGAAGGCATCATTGCCCTGCAGGCCAGCAGCCCCCGGTCAACATCTTTGCTTGATTATCTGGTAGTAAAGGGAACCATCTGCAAGTTCCTGTGACCCCAATCATAGGCAAAAGGTATTTTATTCTCCACATGCAAATTGCTGATGACCCCCCTCTCCCTACTCAGTCCGTACTTACTTCAGCTCTCAATTCCCCTTCTACAGGGCAAGGCAAGCTCTGCATGGAAGGAAATAGAGACTGACTGATGGCCGGGGCTCCCTCATTCACTCAACATCAGCCAGTAGGGTTCTAGGGTCTTATTAAGAACCATATTACTCAACTCTAGAAGACTGTAAACACCCACTATGTTTCTCAAACCAACTGAATTAAAGTCACAGGGATCAACACCAATCATACTGAAACTAAATATGAGGTCGGGGGACAGTAGACGTAGCCATCTGACTTTTAACACTCCTCGGGGAGATATTTTTGCACAGAAAATATACTATTTTTATACAGTATGCACTTAATAAATATTTTTTAGTCATTTTAAATCAATTCGGATGAAACCATGTGAATCCTTGAATGCTTAAAGTATAAAGAGATGTTGAGTTGAAAAGGTATGAGCTTTTCAAGATTGGCATTTCCCTTCCATAAACCTCTGTGATTTGGGTAAAAGCAGAGTAGCTTTCCAATTACAGGGCAGTCTAACGGGCCTTTAGAAACGGATATGAAACATCATGGCAAATGGCCCCAAATTCCAGGAGACTTTGCAATTTAAGTCTGATGTCTGGGCACCCTGTTAGTCGACTGTATTCCTCTGAGAGGTGTTTGAGAGCAAATAGTTATTAAAAACATCACCATAAAATTATTTCATCACCTTCCTAATTTCATTTCAGAGGATCTAAATTTCCTTCTACCTGGATGTCTGCCTGCAGCAATCAGATCATCTCCGTGCCAGCCAGGTGAAGGGGACTGATAGGTGAGCACCCTTCTAAGAGCATCTGTACTTCTAAGTTTCAAGTCATTGAAAGTTTCAAGCCATGTCCAAACTCAAAAGGAATGCGCTGCCAATTATTATAGGGAAGCGGGAAATAGCGGTAACTTCTTAACAAGGAACATGACCAAAACAAAGGAAAAGAAGATTTTTGCACACAAAAATTGAAGGAAATAGATTTAAATCAGTAAATAAACATTGATTAGTCTTTACAAGAAGGTTGTTAAATTACATTTATACTGAAAGCATGAAATTTTTGGAAAATGGTACACTGAAGTCTTCATTTTAAATTATAAATTTTCATCTAAAGAGCAAATTGTCTTAAAGGCCCCATTTTATTACTCAGCACTGTTTTCACTTTATGGAATATTTTGCATTATATTTTAATTAAAGTTATAATTACAGAACTAAATATAATTAGCTTCTTTCTTCAAAAGAAATTGGAAGTGAACTTACTTTATTAAATTTTCAATTTGTTTCCTGCAGTGTTACATAGTTTATTCTAATTAATTGAAGGAGAGCTCATAAATATTTTATCAACATGGGAATATGATTAAAAACTCAAGAATTTCTCTCTTCATTTTTTTTTAATTTTATACCTTTAATTTTTGGCTTGTACTTAGATGTATGCAGATGAAGTCGTTGGGTAAAGTCCCTTGATATGTTCCCCCTTGACCTGATGCTTAGCATCTGGGTTGGTTGAGGCATTTATCCTTCCACTTTTTTTCCCCTTCGGGTTCAGCATTTTGAAGTCATTTTGAAGGCTTCCCAAAGGAAGAAAGGAAATTGGCAGGCTTTATTCATCTTGACTGAGTAGATACATTAGTGGATACTAGATGTCACTGCCAGATGTGGTATTTCTGTCCGCCTCACCACCCCCCTTAGACCCTCATGAAATACACATTTCACAAGGATGGATACTTCATTTGTTTTGTTGGCTGCCCGTCCACAGCACCAAAACAAGCACCTAGCACCGAGGTAGCACTCAGTAAATGCTTACGGACAGAACAAATGAGAATGGACCCACACTTCCCAAAATTAGTTCCCCTGAAGACTACTTCTGAAAGATAAATGAGTATACCACGTGATGATTTGATATACACATACATTGTGAAAGGATCCCCCCCATGTAGTTAATTAACACATCCATCACCGGACATATTTATTTTGTGTGTGCATGTGAGAATGTTACAGTTCTATTTTCTTAGCAAATTTCAGTTATACAGTACAGTGTGACCAACTACAGTCAGCATGTTTTGCATTAGCTCTTCAGACCTTATTCATCTGAAAATTTTCACTTTTATTAAGCTCTTCCTATTCCCCCATCCCTCAGATCCCAGCAATCACTTTTCTACAGTTTCTGTAAGTTAAACAAAAAAAGTCCAATTCATAGAAACAGTTTCTTGACAGAAAGACTTCCAAGGGAATCAAATGTCTAATGTTACCCATTTTTAATTTAACCAGGAACATGTTTTCCCCTAGGGAATGTCTCCTGTGACTAGTGTTCTGCAGAGCATACATTGGGCAATGCTGCTGTCTTGGAGCTTTGGGGAAAAAATTTTAACCTCAAGTACTTGACAGTGCAGTCAGATGTGTCCCTCAGTTCGTGTACATCATCGTCACCAAGCTACAGTGCGTGGCCCCCTCTTGATCAATTGATCAATTAAGTCACCTTTAACTCCATTCCATCTCTTCTGGTTTCTCCAAATGAAACCATATCAATGTGTTTAGTGTGCATATTTTTGTTCATAGTACATTCTTATGTGGGGCTGGAGAAGGAGAAGGGATAAGGAAAGAAGGGATAACTCTGAATATTCTTTTTTGTATATAGTTTGACTTTCTGAAGCTTTTAGTTTTCTACATCTAAATAAAAGAAAGAACGAACGGACGAAAGAAAGAAAGAGAAAAAGGAAGGAGGGTAGAAGGAAGGAAGGAAGGGAGGAAGGAAGATGGAAGAAGACTAAAACCAAAAGCAAACTGAACCACATAAATTCAATTGTATTTCAAATGATTGTCATAACCACTCTTAAGTGACATAGAAAGAGAGAAAGGAAGAGAGGAAGAAAAGAAGGAAAGAAGGAAGGAAGGAAGGATGAACTAATCCAAGTAATTGACTATATGCTTCCAGTGGCATAGAGTGGAGTGAGGTAAGGGCAAGAATTGCAAACTAATCCTGAGCAGTTTTTAATAACGGTTGTTCTTTGTAATGGTAGGGGTGAAGCAATTATGAAACTATCTTAGGCATATTACAAGATTGAGCAAATGAATAAACTTGGGAGCCAGGAGTTCCAGTGGGGAAGAAGGTACATAAAGACATGAAATGGGGAGTACCTGGGTGGCTCAGTCAGTTGAGCTTCCAACTCTTGGTTTCGGCTCAGGTCACAATCTCAGGGTCATGGAATCGAGATCCTTTAAGGCTCTGTGCTCAGTGCAGAGCCTGCTTGTGAGATTCTCTCTCTCTCTACCTCTCCCTCCGCCCTTCTGCTTGCACGCGCTCTCTCTCTCCCTAAATTAAATAAAATCTTAAAAAAAAAAAAACATGAAATGGGGAAAGACAAGAAAGAACCCTGTAGTTTGGAAACTGGGGATTTGACGTGAACTCATGATTTCAAAGATATGTATATGAATGTGTATATGCATGAATATGTGCATGTTTAAGCATATATGTATGTAAACACTGGTATAGAAATATGTATGTACATGCATATAATTCCTAGCTCTGTGCATTGAGAGGGCCAAATGCCACACCCCAGCCGCAATGAGCACACCCAGTGCTTAGAGCTAGGTAGCTGATAGATTCCCCACTAAAAGGAACCAGGAATACTCAAAGCCATGACTGATACAGGGGCTTGGATGAATAGGTACAAAGAGAGCCTGGCACATCTTATTGTGTGAAAAAGTGAGTGCTCAAAGAATTGATGGCAGCATGTCTGAGAACACAGAAGCCAGCTTAAAGATGCTCCCACTAGCCAAATATGAGACAATTTCAGCACCAAAATAATGAAATACAGTAATCAATTAAAAACCATTTTGTGAAAAAGAAGGAATATACTATTCCGCATTGATAATAGATATGAATGAATGAATGAAAAGAGAAGGTTCTTGCTTATAGCATAATGCCGCATGCTGCTAATAAATGCGGAAAAAGCCCTGGGTAAAAAAAAAAAAAAAAAAAACAGCATTTTTGCAATTTACGAAGTGGGTTTATGAATGGATACTCAAATGTAGAGGGATAACTTGATAAGCAGCAGAATAATACACGCTCTTAAAGTATCTCCCATAGACTGTTTCTATGTTGCAAGGGTAAAAATATTGGTTGTACAGTGGAGAAATCAGACAGCACCTTGACAAAGTGATCAAAATTAATACTCCCAAACACAAACAGATGGGTGTCCTGCCTTCCACTGTGACACCTGAGACATGCCATCCCCTATGCAGTGTTCTGGACAAGAATGCATAGCCTGAATCTAACGATAAGAAAACATTAGACAAAGTCCAAATGCGGAACATTCTATTAAAACACATGGCATGGAAGAGGACTGCAGTTTGGGGCGGAGGTTGTTTGCTTTGTTTGTTTGTTTGATTTCATTTCTTTTTACCTTTTGAACCCCCCTTCACTCACTCCCCAACTCCCAGCTCTGACAACCACCAATCTGTTCTCTGCATCTATAAGCTTTTTGCTTTTTTCTTTCTAAATTCCACATGTAAGAGAGATCATACAGTATATTTGTATTTCTCTGTCTGACTTATTTTACTCACCGTAATGCCCTCAAGGCCCCACCATGTTGTAGCAAATGACAAGATTTTATTCTTTTGGGAGGCTAAATAATATGTGTGTGTGTATACCACAATTTATCCATTTATCCATTGATGGACACTTGGTTTTTCCATATCTTAGCTATTATAAATAATGATGCAGTGAATTTGAAGATGTATATGTTTTCTTTGAGTTAATGTTTTCATTTTCTTCAGATAAATTATCAGAAGTGGAATTGCTGGATCCCGTGATAGTTCTGTTTTTAATTTTTTGAGGAACCCCCATACTGTTCTCCATAGTGGCTGCACCTCCATTTACATTCCCACCAACAGTTCACAAAGCTCCCCTTTCTCCACATACTTGTGAATGCTTGTTATTTCTTGTTTTCTTTTTTTTATAATAGCCATTCTAACAGATGTGGGCTGTTATCTCATTGTGGTTTTGATTTGCATTTCCCTCATGATTATGATGTTAAGCATCTTTTCATGTACCTGTTGGCCATCTGTATGCCTTCTTCGGGAAAATGTCTATTCAGATCTGCTATGCATTTTAGACAAATTGATTTTTCGTGTGTTTTTGTTTTTGTTTTTGTATTGAGTTGTATAGTTCTTTATATGTTTTGCATATTAATTTCTTATCAGATATATGACTTGCAAATACTTTCTGTCTTTCAGTAGGTTGCCTTGTTATTTTAATGATGGTTTCCTGTGTTGTGCTGAAGCTTTTTAATAAGATGTAGTCCCACTTGTTTATTTTTGCTCTTGCTTTTGCTTTTGGAGTCAAATTCCAAAACTCATTGCTAAGACCTATGTCAAGAGGTTTAGTGCCCATGTTTTCTTCTAGGAGTTTTAAGTTTTCAGGCCTTACATTCAAATCTTTAACTCATACTGAGTTGATTTTTATGTATGGTATAAGATAGTGGTTGAGATTCATTCTTCTTCACATGGCTATTCAGTTTTCCCAATACCATTTACTGAAGAGACTGTCCTTTCCTGCATTGCATATTCTTGACTCCTTTGTCATAAATTAATTGACCATATATGCATAGTTTTGTTTTGGACTTTCTATTTTGTTCCAGTAATTTATGTGTCTGTTTTTATGCCAATACCATTCTGTTTTAATTATCATAGCTTTGTAGTATAGATTGAATCAGGAAACCTGGTACCTCTTTCTTGTTCTTCTTTCTCAGTGTTCTTTAACTATTTGGGTTTTATGTGTCGTGTGTGTGTGTGTGTGTGTGTGTGTGAGAGAGAGAGAGAGAGAGAGAGAGAGAGAGAGAGATTCTATGCAAATTTTAGGATTACTTGTTCTATTTCTTTGAAAAATGCATTGTAATTTTTATAGGAATTGCTGTGAATCTGTAAATTGCTTTGGGTAGTATGGACATTTTAATAATACTGATTCTTCCAATCCATGAGCATGGAATAGCTTTCCATTTTTTTGTCTTCTTCAGTTTCTTTCATTAAACTCTTATTCAAGTAGGATTCATTCCAGGGATGCAAGGATGATTGAACATTTGCCAATCAGTCAATATGATATGACACATTAACAAAATGAAGAATAAAAAATCATATGATCATCTCAGATAGATGCAGAAAAAGCATTTGATCATTTATTCGTGATAAAAACTCAACAAAGCAGGTAAAGAGGGAATGTATTTCAGCATAATAAAGGCCAGACATGGCAAGCCCACATCTAACAGTATACTCAGTGGTGAAAATCTGAAAGCCTTTCCTCTAAGATCAAGAACAAGACAAAGATGTCCACTCTCACTGCTTCTATTCAACATAGTATCAGAAGTCCTAGCCAGAGCAATGAAGTCAGAAAAAGAAATAAAAACTAGCCATATGGAAAAGAAGAAGTAAAATTGTCAATATTTGCAAATGGCATATATAGAAAACCCTCAAGATTCCATCAAAAAATGTTAAAAATAATAAATGAATTTAGTAAAGTTGCAGCATAAAAAAAATCAACACATAAAAATCTGTTGCATTTCTATATACTATAATAATTAACTATCAAAAAAGAGATAAAGAAAAAAATCTCATTTACAATTGCATCAAAAAGAACAAAATATGTAGTAATAACTTGAACCCAGGAGGTGAAATACCCGTATATTGAAAACCACAAGACTGTAGTTTTTTATATGATGAACACTGCAAAGAAACAAAGAAAGGCTATGGAAATGTTCCATATTAAAGGAAGCACACCCACTGTACCTGGGTGGCTCAGTCAGTGGAGCGGCTGACTTTATTTAGCTCAGGTATTGATCTCAGGGTCCTGGGATCCAGCTCCACATCAGGCTCCCTGCTCAGCAGGGAGATGGCTTCTCCCTCTGCCCTACCTCCCCAACTCATGCTTGCACGCTTTCTCTCTCTCCTTCTCTCTCTCTTAAATAAATAAATAAAATTTTTTTGAGTGAGTAAAGCAATAGAAGTTTATTAAGTGAAGATACGGAAAAAGCTCTCAAGAGTGAGAGGGGTCCCAATAGGGTTGCCAAGGAGGGCCTTTAGGGTTGGTCTTTTATAGAAAGCTAACCAGAGAACTTAAATCCTTTTAACATCTCTGTTGATAGCACCTTCAATGGCTTACTTCCTTTTTAGAGGCTGGTTATTATTTGCTGGTCACAGGTGATTATCATAAAGACACCCACCCAGCAGACCCACCCCACTTGCCTAGGGCAGGGTGGTCCCCCACCAATATTTTTTTAAAAAATAAAAATAAAGGATGCAAAGAGACATGAGAATGAAATGCAATACTTGACGCTAAACTGAGTCCTGCATGAAAAAGGAAAAATGTGGTATAAGACAGCTTTGGGTTAACTAATATGCTTGGAATATTATAAAATTGCATCAATATAAATTTATGAAATTGTAAGAGGTTATGTAAGGTTATGTAAGAGGATACTTCTACTTTTAGGAAATACATGGTGAAATATTTTTAGGTATATGTCCATGACAGGTACATATTATGCTCAAATGACTGAGAAAAAGAAAAAGAAAATGTTAAAGAAAAGGGAAGAAAGAGGGGTACCTGAGTGGCTCAGTCGGTTAAGCATCTGACTTTTGATTTGGGCTCAGGTCATGATCTCAGGGTCTGAGATAGAGCCCTGTGCCCCCACATCAGCCTCCATGTTCAGTCTGCTGGTCCCTCTCCCTCCTCCTCTGCCCCGACCCACTCATGTGTGTGTGCTCTCTCTCTCAAATAAATAAATAAAATCTTTAATTTATTTATTTATTTGAGAGAGAGAGAGACAGCCAGCGAGAGAGGGAACACAAGCTGGGGGAGTGGGAGAGGAAGAAGCAGGCTCCCAGCGGAGGAGCCCAATGCGGGGCTCGATTGCAGGACTCTGGGATCACGCCCTGAGCCAAAGGCAGACGCTCAACGACTGAGCCACCCAGGCGCCCCATAAAATCTTACAAAGAAAAAAAAAAAGAAAGAAAAGAAGGAAAGAAAGAGAGCAAGAGAGAGCACATGTGCCAATGGTAAAAGAAAAGAAATAAATTAGGAACAATAGGTGAATCTGGATAAAGGGTCTCTGGGTATTCTGTACATTATTCTTATCTTATTTGAAAATATTCTATTTGTACTATACTATTCTATATTACTCTACCTGTACTAATCTTATTTGAAATCATTTCTAAGTAAAATTCTTAAAATTAAAAAGAATTTGTTTCTTAAAGGAATAGTCTTTTCAGAATGGTGATAATATTGAAGCTGGGTAATGGATATATAAAAGGTTCAATATTCTGTTCTGTTTATTTTGTCTATGTTGGAAATTCTCCACAACAAAGAGCTTTTTCATTTTTCAGAAATGGTTTGACTCGTTACTGGTTTTTGTTCAAGTAGCTGATTTCATGTGCTGGTCATGGGCTCTTTAGAAGGGTAACACTTGTGAGATGTCATAAAAGTGCCGTCTCTGCACAGAACACGCGCCCATGCCACACAAAACATGCTTTCAAAACTGCAGCGAGCACAGTCCCCTCTGATCGTCTAGTCCAACACTGAGACTCTATCTTTGTTTCTGTCTCATTGCGCCCATTCAAACTTTCTTCCCTCTCTCCCTCCCTGTCTTCCTCTCTGTCTCTCTCTGAAATTTAAAGATGTTTGTTCTTCTGCATGGTGCACGGTGATGTCATAAATTAAGACGCCTGACTTTCTCTTTTTCATGTTGATTTCTCACTTTCTTCTAGGCTTTTCTATCCTTTTTTATGACTTGTTTACTATTACTTTACACCTCTACAGCATAACTATGCTTTTCAAAGCACCTTCACATACAGAATTCCACATCATTTGTAACCCTCTGTTACATATATATATATATACACACACACACGTGAACATGTCAACTTGACCAACAAAGAACATGAAGAGGTGATGGTAAGTCCAATGTCACCAGGAGAAGGAATTAGAAACCAGCCCATTTTACTCTATACTATACACTGGCCCAAGTAAACTACATCATGGAGTCTGAGACAAATGACAAAATTATTCACGGTTCATGACTATTAATAGTTCCTGGTAAGTTTTTAAATAACAACACAAGCCTTGTTTTTAGTTATGGTCCACTCTGACAACCATGTCTTTTTCTGCTGTGACTATGCTTAGCCCAGCTGTCCCAGTCTTGGAGCTACATCTTTTGCATTTGTCCATATTGACTTCAATTCCATATGAAATATTTACATATGTTTATCACTTTGTCATCATTTAGCATGGCATCTGTTTGCCGAAAATGAGTCAGGTCTCAGCCACAGCAGCTTGTCAGAGTGGCATATGCAAAGGGAAGGGAAAACTGCCTTTTTGGTGGGTTCCCTTAAAAGTGGGTTGTTATTATTACCTGATATTTCACTATTTCAGTCTCAAATATGTTTTTGCACGTTTCTCTTCATTTCAGACTTATGACAACCCTGGAAAGCATCTTTTATTATCCTATTTGGTTAATTTGGTGGTTGTGAATTCAAAATCTTAGAAGGTGAAATGATTTGGAAAAGGTCACAGAGCTGAGGGCACAATGACCCAGGCCTCCTGATTCTTAGATTCATGGTCTTTTTTATCAAACATGCTGAGTCACATCATTAAAATAAACACTACGATATGATGGCTTTTCAAAGATGCTAAAAACTGATTTTATAATTGAAATAACAGCTACCATTTGGTGTTTAAGTATTAATTTAAGTATATAAAAGAATATTACACAGAATGTTTTCTGGGGATTCCAGAAATCAACTAAGTGTCAAAGTCCCAAGAGGCAGTAGGTAACACTTCATCCAAAAAAAGGTGACCAAACTGGTTCTCTGACACTCACCCCCATCACCCCCAGCCTATCCAAGCAAGAGACAAGAGTTAAGAGAGATTGGTTAAATCAGAATGATTGTTGGCCTGGTAGCCAGCCCAGGGTTTCCAAGGAGAGACTGAAAATGAATTATGAGGTGAGAAGACTAATGTCTCATTTCCTGGCAGACTCCTTTCAAGTCTACAGAAAATCTTAGTGTTCCCCACCTATTCCTGTCTCTACCTCCCAGTACAGGTCTCAGTGACAAGATTTTTAAAGGAGTTTTACATATGCTCCCTAAATCTGGGGGCATATATGAAACAAGAAGCTGATATTCAATTCCTGTTTAAAGTTTTCTGAAGATGGGAGGGGAAGCTTGCTGGACCCAACCACACAATAGGGAAAGGAGAGAGCAGCAATGGGAACAGCCCACTCAGCATGGCAAGGGTCCTGTGCACCAAGTAACTCGATGACTTGGCTCAAACCATTCTGACAGGGCCATGTCCAAGATCGATCCATGAGCAGAGCAGGGGAACCCATCAGAAACAGGCTGTATGTGGGCCACAGAAAAGCAGTGTCACCAAATCTTCAACCAATGGGAACTGAGCATTTTGATTAATTGCACTGAATGTCCCTGTCTTAAACCAAGTTCCCTAGAAGCAGATATCAAGACAAAGATTCAGATACAGGGATGGAGAGGTCTCAAGGTAAACCGATAAAGGAGGAAATGAAAGAGAAAAGGGATGGGAAAAGAGTCAAGCTAGTCAAGACAGGTAAGTCTAACCTTGGCGTAATCCATGGATGGAGGAGAGCTCTGTAGCATAAACTACCCAGCAGAATTGTTCTCTAGTGAGGCGGAGGGCTGGCCTTCTCTTATCCCTACATCAATTAGTCAATGGCTATTGGCAAATGGAATGAGAAGGTGGGCTTAACCAAGGACAGTTCTCAGGGGAAGCAGTGATGGGTTGTGGCAGCAGCTCTGAGCCATCCAATGGTCAAAGTAACTAGAGGGTATGTTCACTGCACCAGTAAAGTGGGGAGGGGAGACAGCAGCATCCACTATACGCTCCCCAACCCACCCCCCCCCCCCCCCCNCCGACCTTCTTCTAAAGAGAATGTTCTCAGTACGTTCCAGGAGGTACTTCAGAGACTTTGAGGCCCAGTTACTCATGGAATACACTTGATCATAACATAGCTTTTCGTTTTTTGGCTTTTCTTTCTTCTTTCTTTCTTCATGTTTTCACTTGTACTACCTGGAACCACCTTCCAGATACACTGACTGTACCCAAATTCTTGTGTCAAGGTCATTTTGTGAGGGAAACTCAAACTCAGACAATTACCAAAATGAAATTATTCTTATCACAGAGTGTTACCTAAGGTCATAAGCTCCAACTCAATAGGCTTTAAGTAGCAAGGAATTGACAAGTGTAGTTGGGGAAAAAAAGAATAAAGCTCTCTCCTGCTTGTACCTCCACGAAATTTAAGTCAGTTAGTAAATTGATACCCCTCTATTATCTTATGTAATCCTCACAGCAACTTTCTGAGGTGTGTGTAATTATCTCTACTTTATAGATGAGAAAACAGACATTCACAGGAGATAAGTGTGTGGTCCAAAATCTGTAAGTTGAGATTCAAATTCAAATACCTGATTCTAAAGCCAACATCTTACCGGCTAAACCACATCACCTTTTTAAAGGTTTTAGAAACAAGGCACAGATATTCTTATTCTCATTTCTAAAATTAAATATAATGCAAAAATAAATTAATTAAATCAAATATACTGCTTCTAAAACAACTCTTAAGACAATGGTGGTGGGAAGTGCACTTTTTTATATGATGAAGGGGCACATTTTTCCTTTTCTAATGTAGCCAGGAAGATGAAAAGGCCAGATAGCATGTTCTGTTTTTAAACTGACAACATTATTGATATTTTTCAAATTATTACAAGAAAGAGCCAGCATTCACATGTTTTATTTAAGGCACCTCCTGCATTGTTTGGACATTACATTATTTATGTCAAAAATGGTATATTGGATGAACATTTATTCACCCAATAACATTTATTAGTTACAACCAAGCCGTTTTAAGACCAGAATAAAAGATTGGAAAAAGGCAGGGAAATAAACCAGTGTCTTATTTTCCTGGCACTCGCTCTGACATGTAGAGATTTGGTTCAAGTTATAAACTACATTCTCGACGTTTTCTCTATAGGGTCAACACAACTCCCTAGGTGGCTGACTACTAGGAATGACTATTAAATCTGCCAGTAAGTAAGCAGGTGTCAAGCACAGTTTCCATACAAGAGAGCGTGCTGTATGGTAACAAGGGTACAGTCGCTGGTATCAGATAGTCTTTGGTTTAAACAAGGCCTCGACACTTATTAGTTATGCAATCTTAAACTATTTATGTTCCTTTAGACACAGTTTTCCCCAAATGAAAACTGGAGGCAATAATAGTTGCTCCCTAATAGAGTCTGGGAGGAATTAAATGTGTCATGAAGACAAAGGGGTTACATGTATCTGACCACAAAGCAAGTACTCACTAAATGTTTTTCTGATTAGAAGAGAGTAGAAGGAGGGTACTTTGATGAAAACAAATACAGTTCATTTTGCAAAATTTGGGTCTATGCGGTTCCAGTCCCAGGCATGCCATACTTTCCTGGAGGCCAGCAGCTAAATGGCGAGTGGAAATTCACTGTGTACTGCCCATTGGGTTGACTGCATTACTGACATTGTTTATATGAAACGATGTCACTTAAAACGTTCCCCTATGGGGTGCCTTTTGGGGATTAACCCTCTCCGCTGGGAAAGCCGCAGAGTAGAAAGGGATTACAAACAGTGGAGAAAGAATATATGTCGATACCAAGTGCTGTAAACCTCCACTACCGTGGTTCTGGGATGACAGCATAAGTCACAGGAAGGAAACATCAAATGAATTACACAGGTCTTCCCCAAGAAGTGGTAATAAAACAGTGGAGTACCATTTGCCATCCCATATTTCATGTGTGCCTGATAAATTCAACTCAAGAATTTTATCTTCATTTTTCCCCATTTTAAGTCTCTTTCTTATTGCCCCTGCCATGTGACTCTGGGATTTATTTTTTTCATTTAACATATAATTATCGAGTACCTTTGCTGTTCTATAGAAGGGTGTTGTCAAGCTATAAGTACAAGCTATGGTGGCTATTTCTCTGGACCTCACGAAATTATATTGCTTTCCGGTTATAAAGGAGGGATAACAGAAAGCCAGGCTTAAAAAAAATGTTTATTAAGCACCATTGGCACACTGTAGCCAACACCATTATTTTATATAAAGTAAGAGTCAATGTTAACTGATTTCATGGTGGCACTTACGAAATGCTAATACTATCACAAGGAAGGACATACAGCAGAACCTCAATAAATGATAGCGTAATAGGAATATTATTATTATAACTGACTATTATCTTTGTGTACCCTATGCCACTGTATCTCTACCACCCATTCCCCAACTCTTCTCCTGCCTCCTACAGTCAATAATGAGTCAGCATGATAGAAAGGTCATTAAGAGTAGGTGAAAAATGGCAATTGAGGGTCTCTTAGAGTAATGGCAACGTGGAAATTAATAGTATCTCTTGGATCGGTTTCATCCAGTAGTCTAATAAATGCATGGGATTAACTCCTGATGACCTAAGCTCCCTCGTTTATAAATTAGAAAAAAAATAACTCCTTTGTAGTTTCATTTGAATTTTGCATATAATGTATATAATTTATGTAGCGTAGCTTCTGGCCCATAGTAGAAACTCAAAAATAGTGGCTGTAACTCTCTAAGTATTATAATTAATAATATATGCTCCTTGTTCCCAAGATGAAAACAATGATTCAAATCTATTTTTAATCCCTAAAAGTCCCTCTGATGGGATGTGATGAAGGTGTGATACTTTCTATCTCAACATCCTCATCTCCCTTTGCAGTCCATCTCATTCTGTTCACATTAGCTGTTCTAGGACATCAAGGCAGGTTCGGTAAAGCTAACAACCTCAACGAGAGCATCCAGTAACTCTAGGTGGAGTATGCTATAAGCTGCTGTAAGTACACAAGAATCCAGGCATACAGTGGGCTGTTCTACTCATAGTCAATTAGACCTATGATTCTTTATATTTTTCCTTTAATCCCCATGGCTTTGGTTTAAAGCAGAGCTGGGTCACGTGAAATTTTAACAAAGCCTTTTGAAAATCCAAAAGAACTATACTCTCTGTGTTATTATGTAGCCTCGTTTATGACCTTAATATATAAGGGGTTTAGTTAAACAGGATTTTCTTTTCTCCAAATTAGTACAGAACACACTTTACTTTTTTTATGTCTCAGCAAGGTTTCTAAAATCCTTCCCACATTGATGTTCATTTAGCCCAATTAGAATTCCATGAACAAAAGATAAACCACAATTTAAGAGAGACAGAGAGAGAGAGAGAGAGAGAGAGAGAGAGAGAGACCAGGAATGTAACATGGTACAGCTTCTCTGGAAAAGAGCTCAGCAGTTCCTTTAAAAAACTATACATGCAACTACCATAGACCTAGCAGCTGTAATCCTGTAGAAGTTTCCTAGGGAAATGAAAATCCATGTTTATCAAAAAAATCTGTACATGAACATTCACAGTAGTTTTGTTTGTAATAGCTAAGAACTGGAATCAGTCCAGATGGCCCTCAGCAGGTGCATGGTTAAACAAACTGTGGCACGTCCACTCCGTGGAATACAACTCAGCAATAAAGGAGACAAACCATTGATACAAGCAACAATATAAATGATTCTCAAGGAATTATGTTGAATAAAAGAAGGATACATTTTGGTGATTCCATTTTTGTAACATTCTTTTTTTTTTTTTTAAGATTTTATTTATTTATTTGACAGAGATAGAGACAGCCAGCGAGAGAGGGAACACAAGCAGGGGGAGTGGGAGAGGAAGAAGCAGGCTCATAGCGGAGGAGCCTGATGTGGGGCTCGATCCCATAACGCCGGGATCACGCCCTGAGCCGAAGGCAGACGCTTAACTGCTGTGCCACCCAGGCGCCCCTATTTTTGTAACATTCTTGAAATGACAGAATTTTTAAGTGGTGGAAGAGAGTGGTGCGGTAGGATAACAAGAGGGAACAGGTGTGGTTAGAGGAGAGTAACGTAAGAGATCCTTGTGGCGTTGGAACCTTCAGTATGGTGACTGTGATGGTGGATACAAGAACCTAAACCCAGGACAAAATTGCATAGAACGCACAAATGAACACAGATAAAGCTGGGGAAATCTAAATAAGGTTACTAAATTGTATCAGTGCCAGCATCTGAGTTATCATACCATACTATAATTTTGCAAACTCTTACCATTGGTGCATGGAATCTTTCTGTATTATTTCTTACAACTGCATCTTAGTCTATAATATCACACAAAATGTTTTTTCAATTAGAAAAAAACTAAGTGGAAAAAAAGAAAAAGAAAAGAAATTAAACGAAGCCACTAAAAAAAAAAAAACAACTTTGCACAATGTCAGTGTTGAAAGGAAATTATACAGTTCAGACCCCTAGAAATGTCTTGAATTATTAGCTAGTGATTGCTTACCCTCTATTTACTCGAACCTAGAGAGGACTGGCCACCTCCTGAGGTAATCAGTACCAGTGTCCCTCAATCTGAAAAATCCTTCCTAAAACTGAAAACGGAGTCTCTTTTAAAGAAGCTACAACCTTTGGTCCAACAGAACAGCCCTAAACCCCCAACACATGGTAAGCCTTCAAAATTTTAAAAAGGGCTCAATTTGGGGGAGTCTGAGTTTCATTTTCTTTATGATAAATATTCTCAGTCATTTTTCTCATATATCATATTTCTGTGGGTCTTCCCATTCTAAATAGGTCTTCTCTAAGCACATTCTGATGCGGGTTTTCTTATGGTGATTGTAGTGTTCTAAGTGTGGTATAAACAGCAGACAGTAGAGAGGCTATGAATGCCAGGTAGAGCAGAGAGAGCAGGGGAAGAGAAATAGGTGTAGTTTAAAAGGGCACAAAATTAGGGATCTTCATGGTGCTGGAATTGTTTTGTAGCTTGACAGCATCAAGGTTAATATCTTAGTTGTGACACTGCATATATTTGCAAGACTTTACCATATGGAAAAACTGAGTGAAGGGTATACAAGATCTCTCTGTATTGTTTCTTAAAACCATATGTAAATCTAAGGTCATCTAAAAATAAAAAGCTTAACTAAAACAAGGTGGGTGGGGCAGACCTACCTCACCTTCTAAGCTGTCATAAAAGGCCAAGTACTCATAAAAATGAAATGAAGCAAACCAAAAATACTCAGATTCCAACCAACTCTAAGTGGGTCACAACAAGATGTTAGTATCTGTGAGTAAATATGCAGGAAGTGGTTTATGCATGGTCCGAACTGCATACCAGAAAACAATTAGTATGTGACCTCTGGTATCTGAAAATTGTTAAAGTATGGATATTTATAGCCTGCATTTGGAGAAGTATGGCATTGTCCTCATGCTTTGGCTTTCCGAAGTTTATCCATACATGACCAAAATCTTGGAGTTCCCTTGATTATTCTTTTTTTTACATCTCATGCCCATTCTATCAGTAAATTCTGTTGCCTTTTCCTCCAAAAATATCTCCACAACATGACCACTCTTTCGTCAATTCTACGGCTACCACCATCTCTCACCTGGAATATGCTGATGGCCTCATAAATGGCTTCCACAGCCTCCCTGTTTTACTATCTATTTTTAACACAGCAGCTAGAGTGATCCTTTTAAGACATAAGTTGTATTACATCTCTCTCTTCAAAATCTCTCAACAGCTTCCAAACACAAAGAAACACAATCACGGAGGAAGTCAAAATTCTTGACAGCATTTTCCGTGTCCTGCACGATCTGACTCCCGTTGTCCCTCTCTGACCTTGTGTCTTCTACTTTCTCTTCCCTCCATCCATCAATTCCAGCCTTACTAGTCTCTTTGCTATCGTTCAAGTATGCCAGTCAAACCCATGCCTCAGGGTCTCTGAACTGGCTTTTCCTCCATCTTGGATGCTCTTCCCTAAGATATCCACATGACTAACTCCCACACCACTTAGGTGTTTGCTTAAATGTCATCTTACCACAAATTCCTTGTTCCTTTCCCTACTTATGTTTTTAATAGAACTTAATGCCATCTGCAAATTATTTATCTTATTTCGTTTATCAGTCTCCTCCATTAAGTGTGAATTTTATTCACAGCGCAATAGGAATGTTGCCTATGATATAGAAGACACTCTGTATTTATTGAATAAACTAACTAAAAATCTGCAATGAATGAATACAGCATTTCCAGAACAGGAAATATTGGTTAAAATAATTTTGATAAAATTCTCTTTCTTCAGGTCTAAACCACAGCCCCCCCATCCTGCCTGTTCCTTCTTACAATGTACAACCCCTTCACCAAATTCGTAAACTCCTCCACAACACCCACTGCTTCATTTTTGTTCTAATTGTTCCATATATGGCTTGTGTTCTCAAGTAAATTAGAAGCTCAAGAGTAAGAGCTGTGTTCTAGTTTTTCAATCCTCCCCCATTATTGGCAGAGAACAAAGCACACGGCAGGTATTCTAGAGATAAATACTTCTCCACCCATTTCCATCCCTGAATTTCATGACCCCTCCTGTACTGTTCTCACTTTGATATCCTTTTCATAAGCATTTTAGGCTTAGAATGATTATGTCTTTTTTTCCCCAGACATAATTGAGTGCCAACAACTGCTCAAGGTTTTCCACTGATGTGATTGACCATATAACCTTGTACACGCACCCCACTCACATTCCCCAGTAGAAGACTCTGTCACCTTGTCCTTGCCGTTAGTTGACTTGGAAGGTAAAGGACGTCGCCAAGAATATTTAAGTCACACATGAAAGAGATTTCAGGGGGAAGTTCATCATCAAGGAAGGGGAAAATATTTTGTAGCTCACAGAAACAAGGAAAGGTTTCAATGAAATCCTCCTGGCTGTGGGGATTTACCTTGCCATGCATAATGACTGAAGCAACGGTTTCCACTAGACTTTAGAAATACAGATTCAGAGAATTCATTTTAGAGCATATCAGAAACTTAGCTTTTTCTCTGACTGTTTCTATCCTTAAATGTCACTCTGAGTTTAAAGCTCTTGAATATTGTTTTATGTAGAGTCCTTACAGACAACTCCATATATTGCAGATTGGGTCTGTATAGCATCGAGTTTGAAGAAAGAATGAGGGCAGTAAGAACAACTATAGGGAATGATAATTCATAGAGGAGACTGTACTGATAGAAAAAGGGGCCAGGGAGGCAAAACAAACACATTTTTGTAAAAGATAATAAAACACAAAAGTGCTGGGGGTGGGAGAACCCTAAAAATAATTTATTTCACCCTCTTCAAGTAATGCAGACAAGGAGGTCTGCCCAAAATAATGAAGTAAGTCGCTCAAGGTTGCACAATGGTTAAGGACAGAAATGTGATTAGAACACAGCTTTCCCATCTCTCTCCCAATTTATTTTCTTTATCATAGGGTTTCTCAGCCTTGGCACTACTAATATCTGAGGCCAGATAATTCTTTGTCATATGGGGCTGGCCTGTGCATTTTAAGATATTGTTCTCTTTCCATTCATGTCCATCTCCCCAGTTGTGACAACCAAAAATGCCCCCACACTTGCCAAACATTCCCTGGGGGCAAAACCCCCTCCCCACTAATGATCAGTGGTATCAAACCACTACTGGACATGATCAATGAGTGAGAACCACTGAGAGGTTTCCACTTCCAGCACAATGATCTAAGCTTCTACGGCCTGGAGGTACCCATGCTAGTCAGAAATCTGGCTGAAGTGACAGAAGGCCATCTGAAACTAATTTAAACAATGTGGTAATACACGAATGAAGCGCAAAAGGCAGATACTAGGCTGGCTGGCACTAGATGGCAGCTAGGATCTCCCCTTGGCTCCTTTTCTTGCTGGCCTTATTTTCTCAGGCCATTCATCTGAGAGTGCACACAGCTCCAGAAAGCTGGAGTCACTGCCTTATAACTCAATGTCCACGGGAAAGGAGGAGTGATCCTGCCACCTCCAGTCAAGAAAGTCCTGGAAAGACAATGACTGGCCCAGAGTGAGTCATGTAGCTAACTCATGGTTAGGGTATGGCAGCCCTATTTTCACCAGAATGGGGGGTGTGGGGGAGGAGATGAGGGATATTGATCAGCAGCATAATAACAGCAACATTTATAAGATGCCCTGACACTGCTATGAAAATCACTGGAAGTGAGTATTCTAATGTTCATTACCATTTCCTTTAAATTCATTATACATTACTAGCTAGGTTGGAGGCTCATTCAAACCAGATGGAAAGTTTATGTCTCTGGTGCTCAATTTCCTAGCATGAGTATTTTTGCTGTTAACAAGGCCCACCCCCGACCCTGACAGGGTCCAGGGTAAGATTACAAGTGGAGGACCACAGATCATATAGCTAAATATTGAAATCTCACATAGCATACTAAATATTAAATTAATACCTTCTTTCTTCTTACATTGACAAATGTATCCTCATAAAGACACAGAAGGTCGGATTTGACTTTAGAATTTTCAGAGTCCTTGGTGTTCTGAAGCTGAAAGAGGTAGCATACAGAGAGAGCTACCCTCCAGCCCCCAAGCCCTGGTCTCCTCACCCTTCTCTCACCCACACAGTTTCATCTCACACCCTGAGGGCCTGTGCACCCACATCCCATCAGCACTGCCTGCAAATTAACTGTCCTCAAATACCCTGCAGGTGTAGGTCTGCCCCACAGGCCGCATGGTCTATCCCAGGCAAGAGAGATTCAGTTAGGAGCTCGTGCAGGCTCTGTAAATAGAAGCAGGACCACCTGGGCAGGGAATTCTAGGTCCAGATGTCAACAGCTTGTTCTAGACGAAGGGTGTATAAGCTCCATGGAGACCCAACACCCTAGCCACATGAACTCTCACCCTGTGGAAAGCCAGAGGTGGGCCTCTAAAGCCTGGGGCCCAGAGGTTTCCTCTTACCAAGACCTAAGGGTGGTACTAGGTGGAACATGATATATGAGTTCTGAACAAAACTTCTGTCTCCCATAAAATAGAAATTAAAAATAATGCACATGTGGGAAAAAAACAGTTAAGGGTGCTTCAAATCCATTCAACTTCAAAACCAAATTAATAAAAAAAAAACAACAACAACTGGTGCCTCGGAGGAGAATGTGAACAACTTAAGAAGGCAGCTCAGTGAGACTGATGCTGGCTTGTGGGCAGAATCAGTGGCCATGGAAAGCAGGGATGCTGCTAAGGTGGTCACAGAAGGAAGTGCAACCTGTTACAAGAGCTCAGGGGCACCTGGGTGGCTCAGTCATTAAGCCTTTGCCTTCGGCTCAGGGCATGATCCCAGCGTTCTGGGATTGAGCCCCACATCAGGCTCCTCCGCTGGAAGCCTGCTTCTTCCTCTCCCACTCCCCCTGCTTGTGTTCCCTCTCTCGCTGGCTGTCTCTATCTCTGTCAAATAAATAAATAAATAAAATCTTAAAAAAAAAAAAGGCAAGAGCTCAGCAAGGTTGAAGGGGAGGACGTTGGATGTAGGCACTTCTTTTTAATTTTCTTTAAAATGGAATTAAAAAAAAAAAAAGAAAGAAAGAAAAGAAAAGAAAAAAGAAAATAAATAAAACAAAATAAAATGGAATTGAAGTCTCCCATATGCAGAGCACAGAACTAAAGGCTTTTCCTTTTCCTGCTGAAGGTTATAGTTGTCCCCATTGTTCCAGCTGCCCTTACCTACGAAAAAGCACCTATGACTCCAAGATCGATTTCATGTTTAAACTGACCTCATTCACTGTTTACAACTGCATTTGAACAAATTAACATCGTGGGAACACATGTAGTAGCAGGACAGACTCTATAGGTCATTTATCTTTATTATTAAAATAATGATTTCTTTGATAATTATTGGAAGAATGAAATATGGTCTGTCACACAATTGAAATCACAATTTCATGCCACACTAATTCTATTCCTTGTTCAAAGCCCCATTCAAGGGCCACCTATTCCGGCATGCTTTCTTACCTGGTACAGGTATGAAGTGATCCTGCCTGCTCCTACAGCCTTGTTACATCCTCTCCCTACATGACCTTTAAGTTATTTATTACAGTTCTGGTATCTCATTGAGGGCAAAATTTAGGTTGTATTCATCTAGGTCACAGGACCTCATGCAGAGGTTGGCTATGGGAGGTGTTCAATAGAATGCTAAGGCAAATAAATAAAATCCGGATCCACATGATGTGGTGAGCACTGGGTGTTTTACACAACTAATAAATTATTCAACACTATATCTGAAACTAATGATGCGCTATATGTTGGCTAATTGAATTTAAATAAAAAAAATTTAAAAATAAAAATAAAATCTGAGATCTAGAAGCTACAATTCTCTGCTCAAATTCAGTCTTGAATGATGAAAATTAGATGGTGATCCTGTCTCTATTATCCACCCACTCTTGCCTGCCCTTGAGAGACTGAACATGGTTGCAGAAAAACAGACAACAAAAATATAACACAATAATAATTATTATATATAATTAATATTATTAATATACGAGTGAGCTAATGCACATTAAGCACTTAGCTTTGTGCCCTATTTCTAAAATTACTGAAACGATATATAATAGATACTATTTACATATTATGTAATATTTATGTAATTATTAATAATTATTATTACAGCAATCTTAGAAAATAAGGCATGAAGCTAACTGCATAATGTGCATTAGCTCACTCAATAACCATCCCAAATGTAAATGGCAATACCTCTATTTTATAACTGAAGAAGCTCATGCTCAGAGAGGCTAAGTGACTTGTCCAAGATGGCAGAATCGAGGTGAGGGACCCAACTGGCAAATCATGTGAATGTTGATGCCTCATTTGTAAAATCAAGACAAATATTTTTCCTGCAGAACTTACAGAACCATTGTGAAGATATGAGCTGAAAAAAGCCTGAGAAAATATTCATTTCTTACATTTGCAAAGAACATTAGAGGCTTTTAAAGTGCTTTCCCATGCATCAGGCATTTACAAAGCCCAAGGGGTCTCTGCAAATGTAAAGTACGATAAATCTCCTATGCTGTTTTTAATCCCTTACATGTTTTATGCACTACAAGGTAATAATAGTATCAACAGCTAATATTAAAAAATGCTAAGCTCAGTGCTAAGAGCTTTACACTGATTGTCTTAATTTATACAGAAAAAAAGAAGTTAGTATCTTAATAACCCACTTTATAGGTAAGAAAATTTATGGAAATTAAGCAATTTGTATAATTCATTTTTAGTACATTAGCATGTCAAGATTTAAACTTATAACACTACTTAAAAATAACATTTCATAACGGAGTTCATCCAAGATGTCTTGATTATAACATTGCATAGAATTCAGTGTACGTGTACTCATCACTGATTATGATAACCTACAAATACAGAATTTGGGGAGGAGATGACTAAATTTTGAATAAATTGTGTCCTCTAAAGCATTATTCACAAGAAATACTTAGCTGGATTCTCTTGGAAAAGTCTGTGTACATCAATCATTTCCATTCAGGAATACCTTGATTTGCCCAATAGCTACGATACTATAAAATTATATATTTGCAAGTAAAATATTTGTAAATCAAATCACATTGTGAATGTGCTGGGTAGAGCAGTTCATCTTTAAAGCATTACTTAAATTAAGAACTTTATAAAATAACAACCAAAATGTAAATTACTCTTCTAAGCTCTACCATAAGTTAATATTATTATGTATCAAATTTTCTCAATGATAATAAATGGTTTTTTACTAATAATTTTTCAAACAGTTTAAGATTAACAGAAACACTGAGCAGACAGTACAAGAAATTCCCACGTATTCTCCCCAGCCAGCCCTGTACACAGTTACCCCTACTATTCATATTTTACATTAGTATGGTACATTTGTCATAATTATAAAACTAATATTGATGCATTATTAACTAAATCCCATATTTTATTCAGACTTCCTTAATTTTACCTAATGTCCTTTTCTGTTTGAGGATCCCATTCAGGCTACCGCATTACACTTAGTTCTCTTATCTCTTTGGGCTCCTCTTGGCTGGGACAGTTTCACAGACATCCTTTGCTTTGATGACCTTGATAGTTTTGAAGAGTACGAGTGAGGTATTTTGCAGAATATTCCCCTATTGGGTTTGTCAGATATTTTACTCACAATTACACTGAGGTTACAAGTTTTGGGGAGAAAGGGCACAGAGACAAAGTGCTGTTTCCATTACATTATACTAAGTGTACATATGAGCCACATGATTTATGGCTACTGATATTGACCTTGATAACCTGGATGAAGCAGTGTTTGTCAGGTTTCTATACTGTAAATTTACTCCTTTTTCCCAGCTTTCCATACTGTAATTTTGGAAGGAAAGCACTATGCACAGCTCACAAGGAATAGGGAATTTTGGTTCCCTTTCTTAAAGTGTAATACCTACATAACTTATTTGAAATTCTTCTGCATAAAAGATTTATCTATTCTCTCTCCACTTATTAATTTATGTAACTATCATTTATATTATGTATATTCTCATGAATATTTATTTTATACTTTCAGATATAATCTAATGCTATTTTATTTATTTTCTTGCTCTAATTTTTCCGGCATTGACCATTGAGAGCTCTTGTAGTAAGCTCCTTTGTTCTTTGACATACCGCCATCAATATGATATGTATTTTTCTGAGCCCTTGCTTACTTTCTGGGGTACAAGATGCTTCAGGCTCATCTGGTATATTTCCCCCTCCTGGCTTATAATCAGACAAATCACCAAGGAGCTCTTCTTACTTTTATGATAAAATGACATTAGAAACCAAGATCCGCTGCTAAGTGTGCTCATTGCTACTGAGGTGTCATTTCTTTTAGGCTCTCTCAGTTTACAGAGCAAAGAAATATATGTATGTACACGAACCCATGTATATACAAGTATCTATAAATATTTCCATATGTAACAAGTTGTATCTATGTTAAGTTAAACACAGGTTCCTCCTGATGTCTCTAACTTTAATCCATTATCACATTGATCATTCTAGGCTCCTCCCCTAGTTATCTGTAAATTCCCATTCCAACTGTGAGAAATCTGGCTCCCATTATTTGCCATCTTTGACTTAATTGTTCATCTTCAGTATACATGTATAGCAGTATCTGAATTATTAACCAGAATCCCATGATACAATGTTATCAACTAGAGTACAGTGCTTTTGTGCAGTTCCCTTTTCATGATTCCTTTGCCTTTAGTTGTCCAAATTCTATTCATTTCCAAAGTTACTTAGACTAGCATCTTTTACTCTCTCTACTTCAGTAAGTTTAGCTCACACTTTGTAACATATTTAGATTTTCTTGTCAAGTCTGCAGTGTTCCTGGGATCCCGACTTCCTAAATTATATTTTAAATTTGTATATATTATAGTCACTCTTTATGTTGTAAAGTTCTATGGCTTTTGACAAATGCATAATATCATGTATCCAAAACTGCAATATCTTACAGAATAATTTCATAGTCCCCCAAATCCCCTGTGCTTTACCTGTTCTTCCTTTCTCCCCAAACCCAGTCAACTGCTGATATTTTTTTTTTAAAGATTTTATTTATTTATTTGACAGAGATAGAGATAGCCAGCGAGAGAGGGAACACAAGCAGGGGGAGTGGGAGAGGAAGAAGCAGGCTCATAGAGGAGGAGCCTGATATGGGGCTCGATCCCATAACGCCGGGATCACGCCCTGAGCCGAAGGCAAACGCTTAACCGCTGTGCCACCCAGGCGCCCCTACTGCTGATATTTTAATTGTCTCAATAGCTTTATTGTATCTCAGGACATCATAATTGGAATTATACAGTATACAGCTTTTTCAGACACTTTTTTCATGTACCAAAAATGCATTTAAGTTTCCTTGATTATCTTTCCATGACTCAATTCTTTTTTATTGCCAAATAATATTCCATTGTATGAACGTACATTCACATGGTTTACTCATTCATCTACTGAAGCACATTTGGTTGCTTTCAGTTTCTGATCCTATAAGTAAACCGGCTATAAACATTTGTATGCTGGTTTTTGTGTATACATAGGTTTTCAACTTAACTAGGTTTCAACTTAATTAGGAGCACAATTACAGATTATATGGTAGTTATGTGTTTTGCTTTGTAGGAAACTGACAAACTGTCTTACAAAGTGGCTGTATCATTTTACCTTCTTACCAGTAATTCATGAAAGCTCTTACTGGTCTGAAGTTTTAATAGTATTTGGTATTGCCAGTCTTTTGGAATATAACCATTATAATATGTATGTAAGAGAGGGATCTCATTGTTTAGTTTACTATTCCCTAATAACATATGATGCTGAGCATTTTTCATACGCTTATTTATCATTTGTGTATCTTATTTGGTGAGCTGCCTGTTCAGATCTTTTGCCTATTACATAGAGTTCTTTCTATATTTGGGATACATGTTTTTAAAAATATATGTTTTAAAAATATCTTATCCCAATCCGTGACTTTCCATTAACTTAAAAAATAGCCTTTTACAGAGAAGTAGTTTTTAAATTGAATAAGATACAAGCTAGCAAATTTTTCTTTCATAGATCATGATTTTGATGTTACATCTAAAACCTCATTGCCAAACCCATGGCCAACTAGATTTTCTCCTATGTTATCTTCTAAAATTCTTACACTTTCAGTATTACATTTAGACTTATGATCCATTTTGGGTTAATTTTTATGAGAAGTATAAGATCTGTGTCTAAATTTGTTTTTCTACATACAGTTGCCCAATTTTTCAATGAACATTTATTAAAAAGACTATTTTTTCTCAAGTGAATTTTGCATATTGCACAGGATCAGTTAACTATATTTGCTTGAGTCTATGTCTGGGCTCTTCTGTCCCATTGACCTATTTGTCTACTCTTTTACCAATATCACACTGTCTTTATTACCATAGCTTTCTAATACTACTTGAAGTCAGATACTGTCAGTCCCCAAACTATGCTCTTTTTTGTTTCAGTATTGTGTTGGCTATTCTAGGTCTTTTACATTTCCATATAAACTATAGAATCAGTTTGCCAATATCCACAAAATAGCTTGCTGGGAACTGATTGGGATTAACTTGAATCTGCAAACGACTTTGGAAGAATTGATTTCTTGGCAATATTGAGTCTTCCTATCCAGGAACATAAACTATCTCTCCATTTATTTAGATCTTTATTGATTTCTTGTATTAGAGTTTTATAGTTTTCCATATATAGCATAGACCTCATATTTTGTTAGACTTCTATCTACTATTTCTTTTTACTTGTGCTCCAAATATATAATGCATAATTTTTCAATTTTGATAAATAATTTTTTAATTTCATACTGTTTTCAATTTCAATTTTCAATTGTTCATTGCTGGTCTATACAATAGTAATTGACTTACATATATTAACCTTATATCCTGCACCTTTGCTATAATCACTTATTAGTTCCAGGGGGGCGGGGTTTGGTGGTGACTCTTGGGAATTTTCTAAATAGACATGTTCACATGTTATCTGCAAATTTACTTTACAAAGACAAAGTTATTTTTTTCTTCCCAATCTTTATACCTTTTATTTCCTTTTCTTGTGTTATTGCACTAGCTAGGATTACCAGCAGGCCGTTGAATAAGAGTGGTGGGGGGAGCATTTTTGCATTGCTCCTGATAATAAAAGGAAAGCATCTAGTTTCTCACAATTAAGTTTGATGATAGTTGTATTTTTTCATATGTTCTACATCAAGTGGAGGATGCTCCTTTCTATTCCTAGTTTTCTAAAAGTTTTTATCATAAATGGATGTTGAATTTTGTCAAATGCTTTTTCCACATCAATTAATATAATTATGTTTTTTCATTAGTTGGCTAATGTGATGAATCACATTAATTGATTTTGAATTTTGAATGATGGACTAGTCTTGCATACCTGAAATAAATGCCACTTATCATGATATATAATTATTTTTATACCTTGTTGGATTTAATTTGCTAATATGTTGTTGAGAATTTTTGCATCTATGTTCATAAGGTATAGTCAGCTGTAATTTTCATTACTTGTAACATCTTTCTCTGGTCTTGGTATCAGGATATCAAGGATATGCTTACAATAGGCTCGCCTCATCGAATAAGTTAGAAATTGTACTCTGTGCTTGTTTTTTTGGAAGATATTATTGAGAACTGATATCATTTCTTCCTCAATTGTTTGGCAGAATTCCCTAGGAAGCCATTTGAGCCTGGTGCTTTCTTTTTTGAAAGGTTACTAATTATTTATAAATTTATTTAAAGACACAGATTTAGATAATCTATTATTCTTTCCATGAGTGTTTATGGTTGTGTCTTCCAAGGAATTAGTTTGTTTTATCTAAATTATCAAATTTGTCAGTGTAGATTTGTTTGCAATGATCCTTTATTATCCTTTTAATGTCCCTGGTATCGATAGGGATGACCCATCTTTCCTTTCTGATATTAGCAATCTGTGTCTTCCCTCTTTTTTTCTTGGTTAGCCTGGCTATGGGTTTATCAATTTTATTGATCATTTCAAAGACCAGATTTTTGCTTCATTTATTTTCCCTACTTACTTCCTGTTTTTAACTATATTGATTGCTTATGTCCTTTTATCTGCTTATTTTAAGCTTAATTGCTCTTCTTTCTCTACTTTCCTAAGGTATAAGTTTAGATGATTGATTTCTTCCTTTCTAACATATGCATTTGATGCTGTAATTTTTGCTCTAAGCACTGCTTTCACAGTATCCCACAAATTTGGTAAGTTGTATATTCCGTTTCATTTACTTCAAAATATTAATAAATTTTTCTTGAAACTTCTTCTTTGACTTATGTGTTATTTAAAAGTATGTGGTTTAGGTTCTTTTCTGTTTTGTTTTGGTTTTGTTTTTATTTATTTATTTTAATTTTTTAATTTAAATTCAATTAATTAACATATAATGTATTATTGGCTTCAAAGGTAGAGATCAGTGATTCATTAGTCTTATATAATACCCAGTGCTCACATCACGTGCCCTCCTCAATGTCTATCACCCAGCTACCCCATCCCCCCATCTCCCTCCATTCCAGCAACCCTCAGTTTGTTGCCTATGATTAAGAGTCTCTTACGGTTTGTCTCCCTTTCTGGTTTCATCTTGTTTTGTTTTGTGGTTTGGGTTCTAAATATTTTGGGATTTTTCCAGCTTTCTTTCTTTCACTGATTTCTAGTTCATACTTTTGCAGTCTAATCCCACTCCCCCCACATCAAATAATGTCCTTGTAAAGTTGAAGATTAAGCCTTTGTTATGGAGAATGCCCTGGGGGTATTTCAAAAAGAGTCCTTTTCCCCTTCCACCTGAGTAAAACAGGAGGGTTTTTTCCTAGGATCCTCAACACGAAAATCTGGTGAGCTTCCTCAAGATAAAATCCATAAGGGTGTGAGAACTCCCTTAAGATTGGGCTCCCTAAAGTTTCAATTTAGTCCACATTCAGCCTTTAACAATTCATCCTTACCAGTTCTTCGCTCCAGTGTCTTCTACTCCAGGTCAATTTATCTTGGTTGTGATTCTCTGTATTCCTTTGTCTCTCCAGACTTTGAGATGATGATTTGCCTTAAACTCAATATTCTAATGACTCTAAGAAGTTACTGATTTTCACTTTGTTCATCTTTTTGTTGTTGTAAGGGTGGGAGTGGTTGACAAGTGACTCTCAAGCACTTGGCATATTAGAGCTGAAACTAGGACTGCAGACATTCTTAAAGCACCCATTTTTTATTCTTTTTGGAATCTTTTTTTTTAATCCCAATTCACATAGCTCTTGATATTTAGTAAGACTTAATGAGAATGCCCTGGAATTATACTTATGTTTCTTTTAACTCCATTATTCTAAAATTCAATCATTCACAAGTCTATGAAAAACTTACTACAAATGAGAATGCTGAAGTTGAGAAAACTAAGTAACTTACCTTCACACAACTAGTTAACCCCAGAGAAAAACCTAGAATCTCTAGGGTCCTCTGCACTCATTGTCTCTGCATAATTCCAATGCGTAACTTCACTGTATAATATCCTTTCAAAACAATATAATTTAATAAGATTGCACACCTATTGTAGCTTCTGTTTATCTTGTTCCCCCCCCAAAAAAAACCATCATTATAAATCTACACGACCTAATATCGTACACATTTATTTGGTCCCCTTCCTTGTAGATGCTATCAACTTATAATTAATGGGAAAATCATGTTAAGGCATTAAAAAGTAAAACTTTGCTACAGTAAAAATGAATATGATTAACAATATAAAATCCTACTTTTCCAGTAAATGGTTTTCTCTTTAAATAGTCAGGGAGTCTAATTTTATTTTATTGGCTTTTAAATAATAGGTACTTCCTAAAAGCCAATTGACTATTTATTTGTTTAGTCTGTCCCCAAAGAAAATAACTAAAATGATAAAAGTTCATGGTATAAGTGTCCATGCTGGATATGTATATAGTGTTAAGACAAAATATCCAAAAAGAGTTATGGAAAAGAATGTGAATTAAGCTAGCAGTGTGTCTTTGAAAAGGAGCCTGTTGATTTGGAGCCTCTCATCTCTGTGTTACCCCATTTCTCTACCGACAGTAAAGATGTTCATTTTAAGGCACCCAAAAGTCTGAACTGTTAAGAAGCTGTACTCCAGAATCAATGTGGGTTTTGTCTCCCACCCCTTCATAGACAGCCTTTCTTTGAAATCAATTCCTCTTCAGGGCTAATTGTTTAAAAGCCATGACTTCATTTCCAGGTTAAATACATGTCTCTACCTCTCTGAAAATTAAAAGAAAAATAAGAACAGAAAGAAAAGAAAATCATCTTGTGAGGACTATTCTCAATTTATTGAAAAATGTCTAGAATAATAAGATATTTCCAAAGGCAAATCTTTAGTGTGACAGATGCATAACAACATCCACAGGCTGAAGGGTCTTTCTTAGAAAAGCATCCTGTAGCTACTGTAACAAGAGTATCATCTATAATTCATGCAAGTATATTGAAGCTTTCTGCTGCCATCCAAGAAAGATGGTTTTCAAAGCTACAGAGTGCAATAATCCAATATTCCTTGTAGAGAGCTCCACACATCTCACACAGATTTTACACTGGAGATCATTTCCATGCTGAAGTCCTCAAGAACACAATGTGGTATTTTCAAAAAACACAGATTTATGCTACCTGGTTTTTCCACAGGCTTGGAGAACAGCCATTAGATCATCAAGTTGAGGATGTATTTCTAGTTTTCCTTCATCAACATTACAGTGGTCACTACAAAATAAATGGGTATCTAAATGCTTCAAGAACTTCATTTTTATGTTCAATATATTTCTCAGTGGTAAAATGACTTTGATGACCAGAGTATACTCTTGGCAGAAAGCAAAATGACCATGAGAATAATTCAATCATTTCTTTTAAAGTATGGGACTTAGGAAATGATATCAACTTCTGTTGAAGTATTTTGCAGGCCAAAAGAGGTGAGGTTCCTAAAGTGGTTTAACTATTTGCCACTATCAGAAAGTGACGATGACATAGTCAACCAGTAGTAGGTAGTCATTGTAAGTTCTAAGTAATATTACAGTGCATTGGAAGACATGTAGTCAAAAAATAATAGTAATAATTAAAACCATTTTTTCAATGGACCAGTCTATGCAATTTAATCTTTAATCAGAATTCAATTATAGGAAATTCTCCAACCACGGTAATCTTCAAGTAGCACCTACCTCCAATACTTCCCTCCTTTCTTTTATGAATTCTACCAAATGGCATCAGTCTACTGCACAGCTACTACTCAACATGGTATAAAATGTATTCCCAGAGTAGTGCCAGTCACCGGAGAGAGAAGATGCCCACTGGAGAACTGGAAAGTCTTTATAACCCAGGGCTACACTGCCACAAAGTATACATGAAAGAATATTTGTTGAATAATGAAAAATATCAGTAAATGAACAAGCCAATCAAAAGATGAATTAACTAGTGAATAAGTGGATTTTCTTCTGACAGGTTTACTTTTCTCTCTCTTTTTTTTTATTTCAAAGCTACAGGCTTTTTGAAATAAATTTTTTTTTATTATAGAATAGATTCAGATATAAAGCAAAGTTACAAAGATAGTACAGCCATTTCCATGTATTTCATATCCTTCCTCTATTGCTAATATCTTATATGAGTATGGTACATTCGTCACAATTAATGAACCAATACTGATGTGTTATTATTGACTAAATACCATACTTCATTCAGATTTCCTTAATTTTTACTTAGTATCTTTTTCTGTTCTAGGATTCCATCTCAGATGTCACATTCCATGAAATTATTGTGTCTCTTTAGGCTCCTTTTGGTTGGGACAATTTCTCAGCCAAATTTGTAATGACGTTGAGTATTTCAAGGAGCACGGGTCATGTATTTTGTAGGTTGTTCCTCCACCACTGGGTTTTGTCTGATGTTTTTCTCATGATGAGACTGGGCCTATGAGTTTTGGAAGAAAGACCACAGAGGTAAAAAGCCATTCTCATCACATTATACCAAGGTACATGCCAGCGACATGACTTATTAGTGATGACATCAAGCTTGATCACTTGACTAAGGTAGTGCTTGTCAGTTTTCTCACTGTAGTGTTACTTTCCCTCTTTCCACACTGTCCTCTTTAGAAGGAAATCACTGTGCATGGCTCACACTTAAGGAGTGGTGAGTTATGATCTACCTTCCTGAGAGCAAAGTATCTGTGTAAAATATTTAGAATCTTCTGCAGAGGAGATTTATCTATTCCCTCCAATTTATTTATTTATTCTATCATTAATTTATATCAGTATAGACTCATGGACATTGTTTTATACTTTGGGTTATAATCTGATATTACTTTATTTTTTTGCTCAAATTATTCATTGTTGGTTATTGGGAACTCTTTTAATTGATTTCTGTGTCCCTTTGATATACCCCTATCATTGTGGATTGTTGTTGTTGTTTTTTTCCCAGAGCACGCACTTACTTCCTGACTCTTCAAAATGCTCCAGGCTTCTCTTATTTATTTCTTAACCCCACCCTTGAATCAGCCATTTTCCAAAAAAAAAAAAAAAATGCTTATTTTTTGTTTGTTTGTTTGTTTGTTTGTTTGTTTGGAGAATAGCATTAGAAACCAAGATCTTGGCACTAGGTTCTACAGGAGTTTTTATTGTTATTAGTTTATGTGTTTATTCATAGGATATTGATAATATTTCCTCTGGTGGACACCAGATGTGACTTTTGGCAAATTACCTGAAAAGTGGGAATAACTCCTACTTCACAGAGAGTCAGTAGCACAGTGCATGGTGTAAAAACAAAACAAGCTATAGCTCTACATGATATTATTATCAATTGACTAGAAATGACGCAGGTAATAATAATTTTGTTTCTCAAAGTTTATTTTAATCTTCTAGAGGATTTGTTTTTGTTTTGATATATTTTCATTGCTTGTTCAGGGATGCCTGGGTGGCTCAGTTGGCTAAGTGTTGGCCTTCACCTCAGGTTGTGATCCCAAGGTCCTGGGATAGAGTCCCACATTGGGTTCCTTGATCAGCGAGGAGCCCACTTCTCTCTCTGCCTGCCGCTCCCCCTGTTTGTGCACTCTCTCTCTTTCTCTGACAAATAAATAAAATCTTTGATGTATTTTCATTGTCTATTCAAATAGAGAAGTTAGAGACTACAATTCTAAGTCTAGCTCTGTTATTAAAAAAGAATTTATTCAAATCATCTAATGTCCCTTTACCCATAATGGGTGTAGAAATGTTTGTTCAATCTAATGCCACAAGATTAGTCTGTAGGTAAAGCAATGTTTATATAAATGTATAGGTGGCAGTATTACTATCCTTTTGGTCAGTATTATTAACCTGTGACTCTTTTGTGGCTCTTTGTCTCTTCACTTTCTTCCCATTCTTCCAAAAAGTATTAATGATGCCATCTTTTAATATAAATTTGAATGATACCAGATTTTTAAAAACTAGTACCTAAATTTAGATGCGGCAATTGCTTTCAAATTTTATTACAATGAATCCAAATTAGGCAACTATTTTAGATGCTTAAAATTTAATTAACATTCTTCTAATTTGCCCATTAGATAGTATTTTAAGCTGATGAGCCCTTTTGGCTCCTTCTCGAGAAACTTTAATTAAACCAAGTGTAACTAAGCCCACTGAGTTACCAGGTCATAATGAATATGGAAAGGTAGATGTTTGGCACAGTAAGGGATGACGGGAAAGTGTAGCATCTCAAAAATGCCCCCATATCAAATTATTGATGCAAAGCAGCTGACTATGATCCTAAGAGGCAGAACAATGAACTGTCTAGACATGATCAGATATCAATGTTGGCGGGTTTTGCAATCTGATCATCTTGTTTTCCTTTACCAAGGTAAAGGCAAGGCACCTCACCATGCCTGATAAACACAGGCAGTATCAGTATAACCACAAGAGCGAAGTTGATCTCCTTAGAATGCATCAACCCTAAAAGATTGGTGTAACTTTTTACTGGCCTGGCTGTTACGGAACATGGGTAAGGAAGAGTGAGTATTTATCTCTAATCCTTTGTGCTTCCCTTCCTCTAAGATACCAGTCATATCCCATGCAAAAACTCACTCTAACTGATCTTAAGACTTAATGGCAACATGTTGAAAAGGAGAATTGAACTAGGTTCCCATGCTTGATGTGTTGAAAGTCATTGTTATCTCACTATTTACCCTTATAAGCAGAAAATTTAAGTTTAACTATTTGTAGGCACTGACTAATGTTTTTATGATTGGTATAAAATCTACTTGAAAGTCTGGAAAGTGGTTAATAAAATATTTCCTGTGCATCGTCTAATCTCTTAGACCTTCAGTGTATCTGAATTCTAAAAAGCCAAGTATATTAATAATCCTGTGATGGATGTGATCTTATTTATCGATGAACGTTTATTTTAGATTTGCCATTTTAACTGGTTTGTCAATTTCTATTTCTTCCCAGTCTTCTAGCTACCTTCTTTTTTTTTTTTAGTTGATAATGGACTCCTCTACCAGCATGAACATGAAGGGTGAATTAATAACAAGACTGAGAGAAAGCCTTAAAAATCCACATATACATGTGCTACCTGGAGATGAAGGTAGATTTTAGAAGAGAGTGGAAAAGATATTTTTTCCCACTGCTTATAAGTGTTGTGCTTGATTTACATCTTGCTGTTAATAGCATGAAAGAAAGGAAGAATTTGAGAGTTTCTGACAAGATTAGGCAACTCCCTGAAAAATCATATAGGCTAGAAGTTCCATTGCGGGCTCTGTCAGGAATGCATTGTTTTCTTCATGTGGGCTTCTGAAGGATCATTAAGAACCAACCTGAGAGTCCTCAGAGACACTGACGGACATGGGAGCAAAGAGCAATAATGCAGTGCATTCTAGTGCAAATTACTTTAAAAGGCAAATGGAGAAGATAGAAAATGCAGGGAATTCATCCATGCAGTCCATTTTAAATATCCCTTCCTCTCTGACTCTCCTGTTTTAGCAGAGAAAAGGATGTGGGCTGCCACTCTATGCTTGTGCCCGATTAAGTTGTAGTTAATAATAAAAATCTACCTAGGAAAGTCTGAAGAATTCTTAACTATCATTCAACCAAGCCATCATGTCTGGTCCTTTCCTTTTACGGAACAGCGAAGGGACTTCTGCTCTGGTGTCCAAATAATGTCTCAGCCAAGCCACATTCCGTAAGAAGCCAGTTTTAAGTGATGAAGTCTCAATTCAAACACACATTTTAAAATGTGCTAGCATATCTATATTTCCTCAAAAAGAATATACATTTGGAATATATAACGAGCTCTTATAAATCAATAAGAAAAAGAGAGATAACAAATAGAAAAATGGGCAAAAGACTTGAACACTTCATCAGAGAAGATATTGAGATGGTCAATAAACATAAATTAAAGGTGCCTAACTACATGAGGCATCTAGGAAATGTAAGTTAAAACCACAATGCAATATTACATCACCCCAACAGAATAATAAAAATGGGTAAGATGGAAAATGCTCAATGTTGACAAGGAAGTGGAGTAATCAGAACTCTCACACATTGCTGGAAGAACATCCATTTAGTACAACCATTTGGCAGTTTCTAATAAAGCCTACCATATGCATTTCCCATAAGCCAGTGGTTTCATTAAGAGGTATATTTGCATTATAAATGTGTGCAAATGTTCACTGAAAAGTCATGTTCAAAGATATTCATGGCATCGCTATTCATGATAGACAAAAAAATGGAAATGTCCACCAATCACAGACTAGATAAATAAGTTGTGTTAGTATTCACACAATTGAAAATTACACAGCAATGCAAATGAATAATCTATGTCTATACACAACGGTATGGAGAAATCTCATCAGCAGAATGTTGGATAAAAGAAGTCAGAGGAAAAAGAGTATAAAGTATCCAATTACATTTGTACAAAGCACTAAAAAAGGAAAAACTATATATGCTATCAAAATTCAAGATAGTAATTATCTCTGGGGACAAGTTGAAAGTAGGCAAGAGTCAGAGGGTTGGGAGAGCTGTGAAGTTTGGTTTCCTGACCTTGCTCCAGTACATAGTTGTGCCCATTTCTTTAAAAATTCATCAATCTGTACACTTAGATTTATGAATATATATAATACAACAATTGGCACTTTTTTATTGAGGTATAATTGACATGTACAGTTATATTATTTTCAGGCATACAACATAATAATTTGTTATGTGTATATATTGTGAAATGATCACCACATCCATTACCCTACAGGAGTTACAGAATTTTTTTCTTGCAATGAGAGTTTTTGAGATCTACTCTTTTAGCAATTTTGAAATATACAATTAATGTAATTAACAATTTGCCATGCTGTATATTGCATTCCCACAACTTATTTATTCTATAACTGGAAGTTTGTACATTTTGGCCCCCTTCACCCATTTCACTCCCCCTCTACTCCCCATCTCTGACAACCACCACCTCCAAGTGGCTCTTATAACTGAAATAGCCAGGGTAAACCCTCAAGAATAGTTCCATACAGGTACCCGAATTATGCCATTAGTGATTTTCTCTCTCTCTCTCTCCCCTGCTGGTTTTTCATTGGTTATTGTCTTAGACAGGCTCTTCCTGTATGGTGTCAGAATGTGCACTAGTAGCCCCAGGCTTACATGCTCTTCAGTTAGAAAAAAAGCAAAAAGACTGTTCCTCCACTCTTTCCCACTGTGAAGATCAAGAAATTGAGTTTTATTGGATCAAAGTGAGATGCACAAGCATCCCTGCACAAAGCAATATGAGCAGGATGTCGAAACATAGTAAAAGACTAGAACTAGGTCATATGTCCATCTCATCATCTCTCAATTCTCACTGTGGGTCTTACAATATGGTTACAGTCAGATAGATTTTGGCTAAGCTGGACTCATCTTGAAGACTTCCTTCTCATATATCTGTGAGGAAAGACTGGGACAACTCAGTCTCCTTGAGTGTCTCCTATCTCTCTCTATTTTTTTTTTTATGAAATTTCCTGGATGTTGGCTTCAGAATGGCTAGAAATGGTGGCTTGAAGAGTGAGATGCCCACAAAAGATAGACAGGTGGCAAATAAGTATATGAAAAGTATATGAAACATAAATGTGTTGTTCTAAGCCATATGTCATCAGGAAAATGCAAATTAAAGTAACAATGAGATATATACTACCCATGTATTAGAATGGCCAAAATCCAGAACACTGACAATTCCACATGCTGCCAAAGATGTGGAGCAATAAGAACTCTCATTTTTTGCTGGTGGGAATGCAAAATGGCACAGCCATTTTGAAAGACAGTTTAGTAATCTTTTCCCAAAACTAGACATACTCATATCTTATGATCCAACAATTGTGCTCGTTGGTGTCTACCTAAATGAACTGAAAGCTATGTCTACATAAATACCTGCACACAAGTGTTTATAACAGCTTTGTTCATAATTGCCCAAACTTATCCTTCAGTAGGTGAATGGATAAACTTTGGTATATCTATACAATGGAATATTATATAGCACTAAAAAGAGATGAGCTATCAAGCCATAAAAAGACATTGAGTACCCTTAAATATATATTACTAAATGAAAGAAACCAATATGAAAATGCTACATAATGTTTAACTACAAGTATATGACATTCTGGGAGGAAAAAAAAAACTATGGAGATAGTAAAAAGATCAATGGTTGCCAGAGTTTGGGAGGAGGAAAGGAGGGAAAGGTGAAGCACAGAGGATTTTCAGGACAGTGAGATTATTTTCTGTGGTACACAATAGTGAATACCTGTCACTATACATTTATCCAAATCCACAGAATGTACAACACCAAAGGGGAACTCCAGTGTAAACTATGGACTTTGAGTGATAAGGACATATCAATATAGGTTCATCAGTTATAATAAATGTCCCACTCTGGTGGGGGATTTTGACAATGGGGATGTTTCTGGTTGTCTGGAGACAGGGGATATATGGGAAATCTATGTACCTTCTGTTCAATTTTGCTCTGAACCTAAAACTTCTTTTTTTAAAAAGTTTACTTGATAAGAGAGAGAGTTAAGCAGAAGCCACATCATCTTTTATGGCCTAACCCACAGATTGGCAAATTACAACCTATGGATCAAATCTGGCCCTCCACCTAATCTTATAACGTCCCATCATAATACAGCCAACCCATTCGTGCGCCATGTTACAGAGACAGACCTCTGTAGTTGTGACAGAGACAATATGGGTATGGCCTGAAAAGCCAAATACATTTACTACCTAGCCCTTTATAGAAAAGGTTTGCTGACCCCTGAACTGATCTCAAACGTCACACAGTGTCATTTCTGCTGCATTCTATTCACTAGAGGTCAACCTCTAAGGCCTGCTCGTGCTTGGGCAGGGTATCTTTGTGGGTATCTTCTAAGCCACCCAGAGGTAGAGCCACCTAATACATATGCATTGAGAACACAACGAGGGTGCTGTTGGCTAAAACAGGGCACCAGGATGCTGAGCTGACCCAAGCAGAGAATCTGCTCCAGGGGAGAGAGAATGTTTCTCAGTCTCTGGGCAGATTAACTAAGTTGAGAAGATTCAGATGGTACATTACTTTTCCAGATTAGTTAACACCAGTGCCCAGACCAGGGTGGTAAGAAAAGAACTTATTCTTCTCCAAAATTATACCTATTGCTCAGGGGCTCTTACGTTGAAGTCATTCTGACAACTTTTACAATGCTCTAATTGAACTGCTTGGGAACAGAAGAATTGCTTCTTGCTACAGGAAAATAGTGGGGGGAATTACAAAAATGGCATATCAGAAAAAATGCAACATATTCTCAGGCTTTTGAAATGTCAGACTTCTGGGCACCAATTTATCTGACTTACATTACAGGGCTACAAATAGTCAACAACTCTTATTTGGCCATTTTTCACAATAAAAATACATTTCTAAGCGCTATTTTAGCTCAATAATGATTGTACAGATCTATTTATTTTGCATTAAGTGTGTATATGTTGGGGGGAGGGGCTGGTTCCCTAAGCAATACCTTGCCTTTGGCAATGTTGGGCAACAGAGGAGAATGTATTATACTAATCAGATTGGATCGCTTGCTTAGTGAGAAGAATGTAATCTGGATTTGAACAAAATACAGAGCATTCAAAATTCACATGTAAAATTAAGTAGTCGCTGAGTTCCTTCTGAAACAGAAATAGGTCACTATCATCTCTTCAGCTCTAGGGTAATGGAGAGAGCTAAGAGCCATTATCACAATCTTGAAGAGATTTCTTTTGATTATATTATGCCCAGAGAGGCAGCTTACAAGGTGGGTTGGAAATGGTGGAGTCTTCCACTGCAGGCGAACAGCAGACTCCTTCGGACTGACCGTATTTCCCACATTAGTAGATGCATAGGTCCTATCTTCTGAGAGAAATACTGACCGGCAGAACTTTATGAAACACAGGCAGATGTTGACAGAAATGGTTATTTTTATCACCTCTATTTCAAGTGTTGGTGTGAAGAGGAAATTTTTTTTAAGCTACTTTTTTCAAACAAGCTCTCTATCTAATGAGAGATTCGGACACATGTACCGCTCAGAATGCAGGCACAACATGAAGAAGACCTGTCACAGAATAGATGCTGAACAATACAGCCCGGTGAGGGCCGCGCTTATTTAGGTCTTATACACAGCAAGCAACATGTTAGATACGCTACCCGTGTTCAGTCCTCACAATACTTTCATCAATTGTGTAATGTTATTATACTTATTTTAGAGGCAAGGAAATTAAGGCTCCATAAAGCCAAGTAAATTGTTCAAGGTTACATGAATTTGGTTTTGGAAACTGGTTCTGATTTCAGAGCCTGTTATCTTAACTACTGTGTGTTACAACCAATGGGTGGATGGATGAGTGGGGGGACTCTTCAACAGTTTCTTTCTTAATCGTGGATAACATTTATTGAGGACTTACCTAGTGTCAGCCGTGAAATGTTGATATCCTCACAAAAACACTATCAAATTTAGGAGTAGCTATTATTCCCTTATTTTACAGGTAATGGAGTTGAAATTCAGGGAGGTTAAATCACTTTCCTGAAGTCATACAATCTAGAACAGTTTGAATCTGTATTTGAACAGGAACTGTGCTCTAGGGCTACCTAGCTAAACAGAGCAAGAGCTGGCATGATCTTATCTGCGTTTAAGGAGATAACCATGCCAGCATTGTGGATGAGAATGAAACATAAGATAGAGAAACTAGCTAGGAGGCTGTTTCTGTTTAGATAAGAGAGGCTGTGGAACTGAGCTATGGCAGGGCTTCTCAACCTTGGTACTATTAACATCTTGGGTACTATTAACGTGGTACTATTAACATAATTCTTTGTTGTGGGAGCCTGGGAGTTTTGGGATATTTAACAGCACCCCTGGCCTCTACTCAGTAGATGTCAGTAGTATCCCCTGTCAAGCTACAACAACCAAAAAAGTCCCCACGTGTTGCCAAATGTCTCCCTGGAGGGCAAACTGTCCCTGATTGAAAACCAATGAGTTAAGACACTGATGGGAAAACAGAAAATGGGATATTTCAGAAAGATGATCAACAAGACTAACTGATCAAAAGTGAAAGGGCTCAACATGTGTCCAGATGTGTAACACAGTCTAATAGTCAAGTCAGTACTAAGCTCGAGGGTTCAGAGCTCAGGGTCTGGATTTCACAGTCTTGGGTTTGAAACCCAGCTGTGCCACCTACTGCTGGGTGAACTTGGGCAAATTACTTATACTGTCTGGGTTTTAAACAGAAGAATCTAAGCAAATTACATATCTGACAAGGGGTTAATACTCAAAATATATAAAAAATTCATATAACAACCCAATTTAAAAATGGGCAGAGGATCTGAATAAACATGTTCCCAGAGAAGACACATACCAACGGCCAACAGGCACATGAAAAGATGTTCAACATCACTAATATTTAGGAAAATGCAAATCAAATCCACAATGAGATATCACGGCATACTGGCTAGATTGCTATCATCAAAAAGATAAGAAAGAATAAGTGTTGACAAGGATGTGGAGGAAAGAGAACTTATGTACACTGCTGCTAAGAATGTAAATTGGTGCAGACACAATAGAAAACAGTATGGAGATTCATCAAAAAATTAAGAATAGAATTATCATATGATCCAGCTATTCTATATCTAGGTATTTATTTCAAGAACATGAAAACACTAATTTGGAAAGATACATGCACCCCTATATTCATAGCAGTATTATTTACATTAGCCAAGATATGGAAACAATCTAAATGCCCATCTAGGAATGAATGGATAAAGCCGACATGGTATAGAAGCACAATAGAATACTATACAGCCAGAAAAAGAATGAAACCTTGTCATTTGTGGCTACATGGATGGGCATTGAGGCTATCATGTTAAATGAAATAAATCAGGAGAAAAACACAAGCTGTATGACTTCACTCATATATGGAATCTGAACAAAACAAATGAACAAACAAAACAACAAAAGCAAATTTATAGACATAAAGAATAGACTGGTGGATACCAGAAGGAAAGAGGGTGGGGGATGGTGAAATGGGTGATAGATGGTAACTCGACTTTTGAGGTGATCATTTTGTGATGAATAAAGATGTTGAATTATAATGTTGTATATCTGAAACTTATATAATGCTATATACCAATTTTATCTCAAAAAATAAATATAAATCATAGATAAATGATAGATAGATGATAGATAGATAGATAGATAGATAATAGATAGATAGATAGATAGATAGATAGATAGATAGATGATAGATAGATAGATGATAGATAGATCCAAATACCATTTACTTCAAAAAGCTATTGTGAAGATTAACAGGATACTATGAATCAAGGGCAGTAGACTTTCTGGCTCTTAGTAAGTGCTCAATAAATGTTATTACTAGCCAGGAAGAGAAACATAGGGAAATTTCAACCTCAGTTTGCGAAGTTCATGGTTTGAGAGTTTAGTGAGCGGGCCCTGTGAAATCTATAAACAATTTTACATTCGATGAAATATTTCCCAACTCATTAAAGTTAAATTGAAAAGAGAATATGTAACTGAATATTTGGTTTGATACAATTTGAGTGCCTGATATATATATAAATATATATATATTTATATATGTATGTGTGTGTGTGATCCTGTGTTTCTAGCTGTATTTGTGTGTGTACATGTATGCATATACTAATTAGGTAATNGGTGAACTCTATAAACAATTTTACATTCGATGAAATATTTCCCAACTCATTAAAGTTAAATTGAAAAGAGAATATGTAACTGAATATTTGGTTTGATACAATTTGAGTGCCTGATATATATATAAATATATATATATTTATATATGTATGTGTGTGTGTGATCCTGTGTTTCTAGCTGTATTTGTGTGTGTACATGTATGCATATACTAATTAGGTAATTGGAATCATACCAAAATATTAATATAAATTAATCCAAATTAGATGGTAAGATATGGGTGAATTTAATTTTTTTCTATTTTTCTATTATCTTTTAATTTTTTCCATAATGAATAACTATAACTTGTTAAATATGGCACAAAAGTAAGTCATCTAAAATGTCTTCCCTTAAGATATATTGATTAAGAGGTACTGTACCAGGCACTGTGCTAGAAACTGAGAACATCATAATTAGAACGTCCCCCCCACACAGACATACACATACATATCCACAAGAACAACAAAAACCTCAACAAACCCCGTGTGCCTACCAGAAAGCTAGAATTTGAAAAATCAAGTTCAACTATCACAGTGATACCCCAAAAGCAATGAAGATGGTGGCTTTTGTCAATGCCATCCTAATTACGTTCTTAAGTCTGACAGAAGATCCAAAAGAATTTTCTAATTTTCCTACTTTGCAAGTGGTTCAGTGGAAAACACCATCATCCTTTTGGGTTTAAGATTTTCTTCCCTTATTTAGTAATTCCTATCCTCAGGGAATATAATGCAATTTTGCAATGTCCAAACCAGCCTTGAGTCTGATTAGAAGGGATAGCTCCCCTGAAAACTATAATTTTCCAGAGAGAGACTGATTTCAGTAACAAAGGCTTTCTTCAGGCAGTATGTAAGGGGTTTTCTATTTAAAAATAAAAATCCTTGCCTGCCTGCACATTTAGGGAAATTCAAAACAGTATGCATTTTTCTGAGTTACCACAGTCTTATGAAAACAACAATTTGGGCCTCAGGAAAATTCTTCAACGTTCTCACTATTTAAGATGGAAGTGCCTACATTCCACTCACTGTCACAAGATTCTGACTTAAAGTTGTCATTCTCGGTTTCAGCTGGTGTCTGTGTGGAGAGTAATGGAGATGGTCAGTTAAGGAGGCTCACTCTACCCTCTATATCCTTTTTAAATGAGTACATACTGAAATGATGGACTTTATACAGATGACAGTCTAGCCACTCTGTGTCTGCCCCTCGTCATTCTTTCTCACTGCTGTATTTCTGGAATTAGGTTTCGTGTCCTGCTATCCCAAATATTTTAATACTTTACTGCTCTTGAATGTATGTAGCCATAGGAGGACAGCAGTAAAATAAAATTTATAGCTAACAAAGGCCTTTAGACCTAAAGTTTATTGCACATTTTATATTTTGTTTAACAACACATGGCTCCTTGAGACTCTGAAATAAACATAGCTTCCTCAGGTTGCAGTTTGTGTTCTTTTATTCCTGGAGAGCTGATTCCATTGTCAGGAGAGAAGGAATTTCTGATAATTGGCCAGAGTGGCTGAAAGTTTATGGGGCAGGTGCTTCTTTCTCCAAAAGCGTTAAGACAACTTTCACGCTGAGAAAAATGGCCCACTTTTATCTTTGCTCCCAAAATATATGCCTTTTCCATTCAAAGGGACTTTGGACTCCCAATCTTTCTCAATATGGTGAAGATTTCATTCCATTTCAACCATCAGGAAACAGTCAACTGATAAAATTGAAGGACCCCATTGACTCGTGGAGTAGTTGATATGTATTTCCAGCAACAACTTTTCTCTTTAGCTATCATCTGTTAAAGTGTTATTTTACAACAGTGACGAAACTATTTTCTGTAGTGAAAAAATTTTTAAGTAATTAACACAATCTTAATTACTTCACTTGCCAAGTTGGCATGGGTGGCCCCAGAAATAATGGAAGAATTTTTAATACTAGGTAGAACATTAGAGTAGTTTCTATATTTCCCAGATTGAGATAAATAACTGGCTCAGGGTTTTAGCTGTTGTTGTTGTGTATAGGAATGAAAAACAAACAAAAAACCTCTAGATTTTTCCAAAAGATAAGTTGCAGAGAGAATTGGCATTCCAAAAGAGTATAATGTAATAGAAACACCTTTGTACTGGTTTTACTGCCCAATTCTGATACTATTATTTACAAGGCCAAAAAAACAAACAAACAAACAAAAAACACCAAGTTATTCAGTTGTCCCATTACTTTTTTAAAATGGATTAAATTTCATTTCTGAGGTTCTTCCTTACTCTGATTTTCTATATAAAATTTTCTCAATAAAATACATTAACATGATTTGATGCCAACTATACGATTATCAAAATTTCATGTATCTCTCATTCATATCTCCTACCAAGATTTATTAAACAACCAACACTCATTTAGACATCAATATCCTGACTTTGTCTTTGCCTCTAATATTTCCTCACAGGATATATTTCAGAATATTCTTGGGAGGAAGGGTTAAGGAGAATGCTAACTGCCATACAGAAATAAACCACTGATCTCCTTGGTCTTACTGAGCTCTTGACCTATTTTCTTGCCTGAATAGCCAGGAAAGAAATTCAAAAGCCTTTAACCCTGTTCATACTTAGAAACAGAACCTAAAAATATCACATCTGATAGAAGATCCTCACCACCTCTTCTTATCTCCAAGGATGAGCTCACTGAGTCTTAGAATGGGAGCAGTGTTAGAGGGGTCAGCATTTCTAGATGCTGACTTCAGATCTGCAGGACTCTTGGGCCATTGCTCTCAGATGCTGCATCCTCTATAAGGCCATCTTAAGAACCGAAATGTATCAGAAAGAGTGGAGTTTAGTTCTTGGATTTTTTAATGACTTGTTTCCCCAGATAACCTTGTGGTCGGGAAGCTCATTCCATTGTCTACCTTTCTTGGCTTCAATTTAAATGTATTTTTTTCCAGTCCGTCTTCTACAGAGATGGAAATGTCTCATATACCCCTTTGAACAGCCTTTTTTACCCTTGAATATGGTTGTTAGTGTGCCCTTCAGCTATCATTACTGTAAGCCATGTATCCTCTGCGATAAACATAATTAAAAACTGCTCCAGGGTCTTCTTAAAGTAATGTGAGATTTTTACATTTTTATGCCTGGTGTGGGTGATGTTAAAGTGAGTAGTGCTAGGATGGGAAGGCAAGAGGGACGTCAAAAGGGACCCTCCATCCTTAGCACTCCCTTGATGGAAATGACAGCCTTATTTGTTTTGTTAACCAGTGTATAATTAAAAGTCAATATTCAAGATCATAATAAAAATCTGTATAACTACTCATGTTATGAGATTGAGGCTTAGAAGGAAAATCCATTAAAACACAGCCATGTGTAATTTACAAGAAATCAGTAATAAAATGTTTGCTCTCGACATTATCTGCAAAATGGTCTGTATATTACCAGAATAAATCCATATTACTTGGAAGCTGTAGATAAACACCCATAGGCAAAGTTCACATTGAGGTTATCTGCCTCATGCTCTGAAATGGGGAGTGCTATTTAGAGGAGATCAATTGTGGTTTACTTCTCCAAGTCTCAAGTACATCGGGCAGAAATGAGTTTAGTTCCTGAGAGGATATCTGTCATATCCAAACAGGAGAGAATGCCATTACAGGGTTGTGCCCATTGCAAAAAGGCTACAGCTTTTGTCCTCAGTGGGAAACAAAAGGAAGATTGTTAAGAATTAAAAGACTTGTTACACCTTCTGTTCACAAAAAAAAAAAAAAAAAAGAAGGGGGAAGATATATTTGATGCTTTGGAAAACATTGATTCATTCAGCAGTAGAATGATATCTTATTTAAAGTCTCCGGTGAATTCACCGCCCATGTATGCAAAACTGTTCATGAGGCTGTACCTTGGGTTCTGAAGTTAGAATATTTTCATGCATAGGAAAAAATCAAATAGTGATGAGATGGAACCCTGAAACACCCCAGCAGAGTTTTTATGAGAGGTCTGACACCTCTCCAGGCAAGAAAATGGGCACCATCTTTGGGTAATACTCAATTTCCCCACATTAACTAATGATTGTTCTTTCATGCCATTTAAATTAGACTCTGTAAAGTGGTGTTAGGGAAAGAGGGTGAGAACATTCTGTCTCTTTTTTGTCATTTTGTCTCCTTTCCCAATCCTTTGTCACTTTTCTGCATCAGCAGAAGGGACTTCTCATTCTGTCTGGTGATTCCTACTAACATCTATTTGTGATAAAACTCCAGGTTTAGAACTCTAGGCTTTGCTTTGGACATAGAAATGAAAGCTCTGAGATTTACAAATTCCCTATCTTTCTCAGTATGTTTGACTTTCAAGAACTATTGTCACTCAAGGGCAGTGGTTCTCGAAGTGTGGTCTGAAAATCAGCAGCATCAACATCACCTGGGAGCTTATTAGCAATGTAAATTCTGGGGGCCCACCCAACATATACTGAACCAGAAACTCTGAATGGGTTTCTGTAATAAGGTCCAGTAATCTGTCTCTTGACAATCCTTCAATTGCTTCTGATGCTTACTAAAGTTGGATAACCATTGCGGTTTGGACTCCAGAATATTCTCTCTGAGGTTCAGAGCCCAAATGATGTCTTTGTTCTGGATGGTACCTGTCCTTCCCCTAAGCCAACAAATTCTATGGGTTTCACGGGTGGGGAACCATAGGGCAAGATTTACTTAAATGAGAAAAAGAACTACATTTTGTTTCAGAAATATTAATCCCTTTATATGCATCCCATCCTGAAAAAAACAAAAACAAAAACAACAGAAAAACTGCGGCAAATCTGTTGGGTCTCCATTTTCATAAGGATTTCTTGTTCCCACAAACCTATGTTTCATTCTCTTTCAACACTGCCAGAAAACATAGCTATTCCAAAGTCATTTACAGCTCTAGACCAATTTAAAGTTACTGGAATTAGAGAAATATTATATTGCATAGTACAGCTAATATAAAACTGGTTTTCTGAGAACATAAATCTATAAACTGGGCCCCATTGAACTCACTAGGACCATGTTAACGAATAATCATAGTGAGGACCTCAAGACTTGGAAGTGCTTCTAAAATACAAATACATCCAGCTATACTGACTCTAAATTTAAGTAATACACTTCTTACTGTTATCCTTTTCAGATTGGATAGTTCATCTCCATAGGTGTAGTTCAATTCAACATAACTGATGTTTACTGGTAACTCTCTGAGTCCATATTTTTGACCTAGCAAGCTCCTTGTCCCAACACGAACATAAGACTTGGGGATTGGAGGGCATGGACATCGCTAGGAGAAAGAGAAAGCTAAGGTCTGAGTTCTCAGACTGTGCACAGGACACCAGACCAAACACAAGAGCACGGCACAGTGTTTCGTATTTGTAAAAGAAACACAGAAACACTCAAGATCTGTCACCATTGCATGAATTTGTAACAGTGGTAGTTCATGGCTTCAACATAAACTCCAGCTCCTTTTGATGACACCCTACCTTTGCAAAGCTGAGTTTTCAGCAGCTGCTCTGATAAAAAGGCAGTGCCGGGGGCACCTGGGTGACTCAGTCAGTTAGGCGTCTGCCTTCGGCTCAGGTCATGATCCTGGGGTCCTGGGATCAAGTTCCTCATTGGTTTCCTGCTCAGTGGGGAGTCTGCTTCGCCCTCTGCCCCTCCTCCCTGCTCATGCACTCTCTCTGTCTCAAAAATCAATAAATTAAATCTTTAACAACAACAACAAAAAAAGCCAGTGCCAGGCAAAACTCACCATGGAACAGGAAATAAGGGTGGCAGTGTTCTATTCAGCACCAAGGTTTCAGAAATGGTGTGGTACCCAACAGGCACACCCATCTATCAGTAAATAACTGGTTGTTTAAAAATGAAATAAACCATTTTTTTTTGTTGTTCAGTGTATGTGTATTTTTTCAAATAGCTACTAAGTTGTTAAAGCATAAATATGTCATATATTTTAAAATGTTTGGACCTAACTACTTAATAAAACTCTTGGGCATTTTTTTTTTTTTTGGCCTAGAGGTGCCATTAACCACTTTGTGAGTCTCTGGGCTAAGGGGGTGTTCCCTGTTTAGAATCATACAGAATAAGATACTCACTACAGAGGTGGTAGGAGCCATAGGCTGTCCAGCTTACAGGCAAGGTCAAGAACGCAGGGCACAGGTCTCATGAATCCTTCCTTGGCCCAAAGCTTACATTTTCAGCATAGCAACTATTTTTTCTGTCTGATATGATAATGAATTTTTCCATATCAATCTCCGCATCAGACTGCAGATTCCTGAGACTCATCCTTATTTATTTCCATATTTTCCCACCAAAATATCTATACCACTTCCTGAGATCTTCCCTTGGAATCAAGCAAGTTATAGGTTCAGATTGAGGACACTCTTTCAGNCACTCTTTCAACCTCCTACTTAGCTATTCCAGGATCCCTCAGAGCTCAGCTGGGCTCAGCATTTGTGATGAGACCTCACGCTACTCCCATGAGTATGCGTAGCTGATCAGATA
>NC_048221.1:34121158-34123873 GCF_002007445.2 Ailuropoda melanoleuca | reverse complement strand
GATCAAGAAAATGAAAAGACAACCCACAGAATGGAAGGATATATATCTGAAAATCACACATCATGATAATACTGATAATACTTTGTCATGATAATACTGAGAAAGAATAAGAGGCACAAGTTCTCAATAGCAGGAACAAAACGGGATAGCACTACAGACCCTGCAGACAGCAAAGGCAAAATAAGGGAATGTTCCGAACAACTCTGCACACATAAATTTCACAATTTGTATGAAATGGACCAATTCTTCAAAAAAAGCCCAAGCTGCCACAGCACACTCAGGATGAAGTAGACCATTTGAATAGCCCTATGGCTATTGAGGAAATTGAATTCATACTTTTAAAATTCCCAGAAAAGAAATCTCCAGGCCGAAACTGTTTCACTGGAGAATTCTGTCAAACATTTAAAGAAGGAGTAACACGGATTGTATACAGTCTCTTCCAGAAAATAGAAGAGAAGGGAACAATTCCCAACTCACCAGTATACCAAGCTATACTGAGTGAAAAAGTCATTTCCAAAAGGTTACGTGCTAAATAATGCCATCCGTATAACATCCTAGAAATGACATAATTATAGAAATGGAGAGCAGTTAGTGTTTGCTAGGTATTAGGGAGGGAGAAAGGGCTTGGAGGGAGGTTGGTAAGTCTATAGAAGGGTGACATGAAGACACCTATAGTCATGCAAATGGTTTTTGATTGTATCAGTATCAATATCCTGGCTGTGATATTGTGCTATCCCTTTGCAATATTTTGCCATTANTTTGCAATATTTTGCCATTGGAGAAACTGGGTAAAAGGTAAATGATATTTCTTACAACTGCTTGTGAATCTACCTACATTTTGAAATAATCACAATTGTCTCAAAATAAAAAGTTTGATTTAAAAAGACACTTCATTAGTGTGAATGCAGCCATCTGCTGACAAAGATAGGAGTGTCTACAAAATGCTTAGCTCTGGTTAAAAATGAAATAAAGGACAATGCAAATCTAAAATATACATCTATCTGCAAATTAAATCCTGAAGGTTCTGGGTATATTTTCAGCTGTTTTCAGCACAGATTTGAAATATTTGGAGCCATAAGTTTTCGGTTAAACATGCACTTAAAATAATAATTTCAGTACTCATCAGACCACGCCCTCTTCCTTTGTTAAATTACTAGAAACTAAGCTTGTTTTCTAAATGACCTGCCATAAAAATATATGTGTAATATATATTATCTGATTTTCCTGTAATTAGAGCAACCATAACAAGGCTGTTCCTTTGACACAAACCTCAAAATTACACATCCAGGTAATAATTCAAATGGGTTGATTGATGAGCCCTTGCAAGTCAGAACCCCTGGGGAATGATAGACAGCAGATTTCTCAAATATTCCCACTGCCTGATTCCTGGAAGCAGGGATACGGAAAAGCCAGGTAAGGAGGGAAGCCACATTTCCCTCCACCCCACACTGTCTTGGTTCCTAAATATGCCTCCCCTCTGACCACCAGCAAGCCTCCTTCTAACACTGAAACTCTGGTAGTAGTAATACTGGCTAATATCTTCTGAGTGCTTATTACATGCTAGGCACTGTGCTAAGCTTATATTCAATGTTAATAATAGCCGTATGTGCCAGGTGTTACTATTATCTCTAATTTACAAAAGTAAAAGGAAGGAAGAGAAAAAGAAAGAAAACCAAAGAGAGGTCGAATAACTTTACCAGTCATATAGTCTCAGAGTAAAATGGGAATTTGAGCAAAGTAAAGCTTATGCCTTTAACCATTACTCTGGTGGTTCTCAAATTCTGCTATACACTAGAATTGATGGTGAGTGATTTTTTTTTTTTTTAATCTTGATGACAGGTTACACTTCACACAGTGGAGTCAAAATGTCTGGAGTAGAAGCCAGCTTCAGTCTTTTTAAAAAGATCTTCAGGTAATTCCAATGTGCAGCTGATTTGGGAACCAGGGCACTATGATCTGGCCTTTTAATTAAAACTCTGATGCCCAGGTGCCTACCATTACCGACCTCCATTCACAAAGCTCTGTCTTGTCCACATCCAAATTTCTAAATACATCCTGTCCCAGTGAATACCCTCATCCAGAATCTGGCCCCCAAAAACCTGATTAGAATTTCTGGACTACTCAGGAGACTCTTAAACACTAGAGTGTAAGCTATGAAGGCTCAACACCTTTCCCTTTGATATAATGATTCACACTGAAGCTTTGATGCCTCAGCCCCAGAGCAATATGGGAATACAGACATTTGGGGGCCTGAAGCTTTTCTGAAGTTAATTTTATAAGAGACTTAGTAACAGCACACCCAAGCAGATGTGAGGCCCGTTCGGAAAAAAAGAATATAGCAACTTAGAAAACATGAACAGGGTCTCCAGCCTATGAACCATGGCTTTTTTGCAAAGGTTCTCAGTGTCAATTATCTATCAGTTAAGTTCCCTGTGTTGGCAGAAGACTGCAGATAAACAAAACAAGGCCCAGGAAGTAGAAAAAGCAAGGCTACAGATCTAGTAAGGAGTGACAGGAAGATTATATTGTCCTTCAGCTCTTATGAGGACCAATGGGCTAATGCATGGCAAAGTTACTTCCATGCATAATTATCCATGGACAGCCACCCAATGTCTCTTTTTCCTTGTTCAACATGTTCATAGAAATTGCAAAATCAGGGGGACAGATGGGTAACTGATGGGCACAAATGTTGGTAGACAGAGTAAAGAAAAGTAA
>NC_048221.1:34110170-34121144 GCF_002007445.2 Ailuropoda melanoleuca | reverse complement strand
TTTTTTTTTTTTTTGGCCTAGAGGTGCCATTAACCACTTTGTGAGTCTCTGGGCTAAGGGGGTGTTCCCTGTTTAGAATCATACAGAATAAGATACTCACTACAGAGGTGGTAGGAGCCATAGGCTGTCCAGCTTACAGGCAAGGTCAAGAATGCAGGGCACAGGTCTCATGAATCCTTCCTTGGCCCAAAGCTTACATTTTCAGCATAGCAACTATTTTTTCTGTCTGATATGATAATGAATTTTTCCATATCAATCTCCGCATCAGACTGCAGATTCCTGAGACTCATCCTTATTTATTTCCATATTTTCTCACCGAAACATCTATACCACTTCCTGAGATCTTCCCTTGGAATCAAGCAAGTTATAGGTTCAGGTTGAGGACACTCTTTCAACCTCCTACTTAGCTATTCCAGGATCCCTCAGAGCTCAGCTGGGCTCAGCATTTGTGATGAGACCTCACGCTACTCCCATGAGTATGCGTAGCTGATCAGATATCAAAAGTCAAGTTCCCTTTAAGCTTAAGTGTTGGGGCCCAATGGCCTGGCTGGCCCCATCTTTTGGAATCCTATATCCGCGTATACTTATTGAATGAATAGATGGATGGATCGATGAATTCTCTCCAAAAGGTTGAAATGTACTTTAACATTAACATCAGTCTTGCAAGTCTGGAAACCAAAGGTAGCACACAAGGGTGACCAATACAAACGCTGCTTTTCTGAACCCCTGGGAAGTTCTGAGAATTACATTCTTTAAAGGGCTTCTCCAAAACCATAAGCTCAAAGATTGTGCCTATCTTAAGAGTCATTAAAATCTTTTTACCTGTTTGGAAACAAGATTTTCTAATAAACTCGCTGAACATGAGAGTACCTTCCTAATCTCCATCTATGCTCACCAGGAAGGGAAGTGAGTTCTATTTAAGGCATGGTTATATCTAGGTCATCTATCCAAATAAACATGATTGCCCCAACTCATACAACTGATCATATCTGTTGTAACTTTGCTCCAGGAAGATACCTGGTTATTGGAATAGAGAGAGAAGACTAAGTTAATCAAATGATCCCACATAATTAAAATTCATTGATGCATCTGTTAGACTTCTTAGCAGTATGTGCTTGCAAATGGATTGTATTCCAATGGCTAATTTGTAAATTAGTTGGGTGGAACATGAAGTTCATTTTTCCATTAAAAAAAATACTTATGAGAATTGGTTACGTTTCCAGCCTAGCCTCCCAAACTTACCTATCCAGTAACTTTGCTAGAATAAAGTATATTCACAATGGGTTGATATTGCTTTGATGTACACGGCTAAACAGAGTGGAAGAAATAAAAATGAATAATAATTTCTTTTTTTTAAACAAATGTGTCTTGAAGGCTCATGCTTTGAAAAAAATAGTTTTAAAGCAAAAGGGGTGCATGTGTTCATTTCAGCAGCACATATACCAAAATTGGAATGATGCAGAGAAGATTAGCATGGCCCCTGGGCAAGGATGACACACAAATTCCTAAAACAAAAGGGATGTGATAGATGAAAATTTTAGGAAGATTCTAAAGCAGATTTGGGGAGAAATCTGAATCTTTAGGATCCTATCCCCAACTCAGAAGAGATACTTAAACCAGGAATCACAAGGAAAGTTTTGGTGTTCGTGAGATTAATTCTCCCCAGCCTCATTGTCTAGTCATATTATGACCTCCTCGGTGGGCAACAGATACATGTTGATCTATCCTCATGGCATCCCTTGCTTTTGTTGGTGATAGCATGTCAATATACCTTTAGGGCAAATACTCCAATCCTTCTCTCCATTTATGTAGTTTAAATAGAACTGACTTCATCTCTGGGGTTAAGGAATTTAACCAGGAATTTAGGCAAGTCTGAGCATTTCAGTTGCCAATTGATTGATTGGTCCAGAGATGAACACAGGACCTTAGGAGTTCCAGTCAGAAAATTTGCATGACTCTTACCAGGACTATTGGGAAGAAAGACCTTCATTCCCCTAGAGTGTCTAAGCTTTTAAGATTCAAGCCTGGTGCTGCTTATAAAAAATAAGAATAAATAAATAATAAAAATGTAAAAAGGCAAGCCTACTTGGAAATTAAGCCAACACAGGAAGACAGAGCCAAGGGATGTACAAAGATAGATTTCTGACCACAACTTTTAAACACCCATGCCTCAAACCTATTTCTTGAATACATGAGCCAGTGATTTTTCCTTTGTTTCAGGTATTTTTCTGTTGGCTTTCTGTCACTTTCAAACAAAAGAGTTGGTTTATTTTACAGCAAATATCAACTAGTGGTGTATGTTTTGGACTACTTCTATGGGAATGCCAAGGAAGACCCAACCAACCTCTTTTCAGATTCTGACACCAGGTGAATTGGCTTCTAGATAATTCCAAGGGAATTTGAATTATAAGACACAAGTTATTTTGTCATATTTTGTTCATCTATGTATGACTTTCCTTTTCTTGATTGGGTTGGGTTAATTCTTACCATTGATCACCCATTGTTAGTGGTATTTTATTCCTCCCTTCTCTGCCCCCAGGGAGATTATAGAAATTTTACAAAAAGAGAGAGAATTATAGAAATGTAACAAAGATAGAAATATTTTTTGTTAGAGAATGGGAGTTTTTATCCTCTGTTTCACTATTAATATGTATGTCTTAGCAAAAGCACTTTAGTCTCTTGAGGTCTTTCCTCCCATTTTTGTGAATAAGTAACTGATTCTGGGACTTCGGAAGTAATTGGCGGTCAAAGGGAAAGGGAGGGTGGATCAGGGCTAAACAAAGGCATGGGGATAGGTAAGAAAGGGATTTCCTGAGATGTGATAAACTGAGGTGAGAGAAGCAGAAGACAGGAAATCTGGGCATGTCTTGGACATAATCCCAGTCAAAGGAAAGACTAGAGAATAGACAGAGCCAAACAATTCCCTGGTGGAGGCCTCTGGCTGTGGCCCCAGACAGGGGCTAACAGATCAGGCTTTGCAGCTCCATAAGTTGTTCACTGACCGAAGGCTGTACCCTTCACTTTTCCTGAATGCTCTCAAGAAGTCTATGCTTAATAAATCTGGTCATTTATGTGTCTCCTATAGTAAAACCCAGATGAGGAAACACTTAACTTTTTATAACAAGGAAGTGGGAGGGAAAGAGAGAGATTTTATGACACAGGATTTTTTTTTCTCTGAAAATGAACATAACCCTGGTTAATATAAGCAAGAATTTTCAACTTACTGGAGTAATTAGTTGACATTTGGTTATAAACTAAACCAATTTTAAAGTGCTGATTTCTGCTTTTTCTATAGCTACTTAATGTCCACAGAAAGGTTTTAATTCCAAATGGAATGGATTGCTGGTAGTACGTTAACAAGCTATTTAAGATATAAAAACCGCACAATATGCACAGATTTAAATGCAGCAGTATAAGGCCAGTCTTGAATTTTATGTATTATATATTTGTCAACAAATTCTTTTTGGAAGACTGTGATGCTAACTTTATTGCCGAAGTTTACTTAGTACATGTTCTAGGGGACTTTCCTGACTAGGTGATGAACACGTGAAAAGGAAATTTGTGTTTGTCTTATGACTACTCTAAAAAAAACCAAAATGCACATTATAATGAATTAAAAATCATTAGCCATTAAAGTGACAGATTTCGAGGGACTTCCATGACAGGAAAGATGGAGTAGAAATACTTTTTCTGATTCCTCCTTCTAAGTATAACTAAAAACCCTGTGCATTACATATAGAGGAAACATAAGGAAATTCTGAAAGGTAGATAGAAGACAGATGAGCTGGGGGCCTTCGGACCGAAGAAACACACTGTGATAAATTTCCTGGGTTTGTCTGGTTTGGGTATTTTCAAGTTTGGTGTGTTTTTGTTGTTGTTGTTTTGTTTTGTTTTGTTTTGTTTTGTTTTGTTTGGAGTGGGGGGTGTTGTTTTGCTTTATATATTCTAGACAGAAGAAACCAGCAGTCAGAAATGCTAATAGTCAGAGACAAAAGAAATTCCAACTAAATTCTGCTCTCTCCAACCAAAGGCCAGCAAAAGGGCAGCCTAGCAAGACAGAAACCTTTCAGAAAATAACTGCTGTACTCCAGCCACACACCACAAAAAAACACCATGGCCCCTTCACAACCTGTAACAGCAAAGGCTGATGGGGAAACCTAGCTGTCACCCCTGCCAGGCTGAACAAGGCACCCCAAACATTCCGCTAAAGCAGTAACAAAAAGCAGAGCAGGTCGCCAAGATTTCATCCCCAAAAGAACAGTAACCAGCCTCCCCGTTCCGCACTAAAAGTCTAGTGGGGAGCAGGAACTCCCACCTTGCCCAATAATGTCAGGAAAAGCCAGCTAAAACAGAAGGCTTAAATAAGATTCAGAAATACCCAAATATTTATAAAACCCCAAATGTCCAGGTTTTAATAAAAAATCACGCATCATACTAAGAACCAGGAATATCCTGAATTTAATAAAAAAAATCAATAAATGCCAACACAATGCTGACATAGATGTTAGAATCACATGAAAAAATGTTTAAAGCAGCCATCATAAAAATGCTTTGATGAGCAAGTAAGAATACACTTAGAAGAAATGAGAAAAAAAAAGTCTCAGCAAAGGAATGAAGTCTTTCTGAAGAAATAGAAGATATAAGAAAAACAAAATGGAAATTTTAAACCTGAATACAGTAACAACAAATGGAATTTTAAACCTAAAATACAATAACCAAAATTTAAAAGCTCCATCGATGGTCTGAAAATCAGAATGGAAAGGATAGATGAAAGAATATTGAACTTGAAAAAAAAGCAATATTAATTAGCCAACCTTAACAGAAAGAAAACAGATTTAAAAAATAAATGAAAAGACCCTCAGGAATCTATGGGACCATAACAAAAGATCTAGCCATTGGATCATGTCGCTAGAGTCCCAGAAGGATAGGAAAAGGATGCAAGACTAAAAAAATATTTGAGAAAATAATGGCTGAAATCTTCCTGATTTGGCAAAAGACATAAACCTACAGACTCAAGAACCTAAGTGAGTCCCAAACAGGATAAGTTTAAAAAATTCCACACTAAGTGTTTTAGTCTGCTGAGGCTACCATAACAGAAGAGAATATAGCACACTGGATGGCTTAAACAACAGAAATTAATTTTCTCATAGTTTTGGATGCTAGAAGTCTAAGATCAAAGTCCCAGCAAATGAGTGTCTGGTGAGGATTTTCCTCCTGGCTTTTCTCTGTCCTCACATGGCTTTTCCCTTGTGCATGCACAGAAAGAGATGGAGAGAGAGTGAGAGAGAGATCTGATAGCTCTTTCTCATAAGAACACCAGTCCTGTCCAAATAGGAATCCACCCCTATGACCTCATTTAACCTTACTTACCTCCTTAAAGTTCCCATATTCAAATGCAGTTACATTGGGCATTAGGGTTTCAAAATATTAATTTGGGAGAGACACAATTCAGTCCATAACACCAGGACTACACATCATGGTCAAACTTTTAAAATTAAATGCAAAGAAAATATCTTGAATGCAGTGAGGGAAATGACACCTAGTGGAAAACAATTTGGATGATAATGAATTTCTCATCAACAATGGAGACCAAAAGGAATTCCCACATTTTTCAAGGGAAGAAAGAAAGAAAGAAAGAAAGAAAGAAAGAAAGAAAGAAAGGCCAAACCAGAATCTTCTATCCAGAGAAATCATCCTTCATAAATTAAGGAGAAATCAAGACATTTCTCTAATAAAGGAAAACTAAGATAATTTGTCTCTAGCAGTCCTACCCCAAAATAATGACTAAAGGAAGTTTTCTAAACAGAAAGAAAATAATAAAAGAAGGAACTCTGAAATATCAGGAAGGAAGAAAGAACATGGTACATAAAAAATATGGATAAATGTGAGAATTTCCTTCTCCTTCTCAAATCTCTAATCCATATTTGATGATTGAAACCAAATTTATAATGCCATTAGATGTGGTTTTAAAGATACTAACAGGAAATGTTTAAGACAATTATATTATACATGAGGGAAAATAAAAGAATATAAAGGAAGGCAAATTTTCTAAACTTCACTCAAGCTAGCAAAATGACGATTCCAATAGACTGTGATAAGTCGTGTATATGTAATGTAATACTTAGAGTAACTGCTAAAAAAGCTGTACAAAAACACTATAGATAATAAAAAAATTGAATTCTAGAAAATGTACAAATAGAAAGGCAGAAAAAAGAAAACAGAGAAACAAAACAAAAACAAAAAACCAGAGAGAACAAACAGCAAACACAAATAAAATGACAGGTTTAAGCACTAACATAACAATAATTTAATTAAATGTAAATGGTCTAAATACACCAATTAGAGGGTAGAAATTACACTGTCTACAAGAAACTCACTTTAAATATAACACTGCAGACAGACTGAAATTAAGATTATGGAAAAATGTATATCCTGGAAACATTAATCAGAAGAAAGGTATTTACACACAAAAGATGAAATTGAGCACAGTAACTCACACCACTCACAAGAAACTACACAAGTGGATCAGGATGTAAACGTAAGAGCTGAAACTATAAAAGTCTTAGAAAAAAACATAAGTGTAAATCTTCATGACTTTAGATTATGTAGTGGTTTCTTAGATACAACACTTAAAGCACACACAATCAGACAAAAAAACAGATAATTTGGAATTCAACAAATTGAAAACTGTGCTTCAGAAGACATNAACCTCTTTTCAGATTCTGACACCAGGTGAATTGGCTTCTAGATAATTCCAAGGGAATTTGAATTATAAGACACAAGTTATTTTGTCATATTTTGTTCATCTATGTATGACTTTCCTTTTCTTGATTGGGTTGGGTTAATTCTTACCATTGATCACCCATTGTTAGTGGTATTTTATTCCTCCCTTCTCTGCCCCCAGGGAGATTATAGAAATTTTACAAAAAGAGAGAGAATTATAGAAATGTAACAAAGATAGAAATATTTTTTGTTAGAGAATGGGAGTTTTTATCCTCTGTTTCACTATTAATATGTATGTCTTAGCAAAAGCACTTTAGTCTCTTGAGGTCTTTCCTCCCATTTTTGTGAATAAGTAACTGATTCTGGGACTTCGGAAGTAATTGGCGGTCAAAGGGAAAGGGAGGGTGGATCAGGGCTAAACAAAGGCATGGGGATAGGTAAGAAAGGGATTTCCTGAGATGTGATAAACTGAGGTGAGAGAAGCAGAAGACAGGAAATCTGGGCATGTCTTGGACATAATCCCAGTCAAAGGAAAGACTAGAGAATAGACAGAGCCAAACAATTCCCTGGTGGAGGCCTCTGGCTGTGGCCCCAGACAGGGGCTAACAGATCAGGCTTTGCAGCTCCATAAGTTGTTCACTGACCGAAGGCTGTACCCTTCACTTTTCCTGAATGCTCTCAAGAAGTCTATGCTTAATAAATCTGGTCATTTATGTGTCTCCTATAGTAAAACCCAGATGAGGAAACACTTAACTTTTTATAACAAGGAAGTGGGAGGGAAAGAGAGAGATTTTATGACACAGGATTTTTTTTTCTCTGAAAATGAACATAACCCTGGTTAATATAAGCAAGAATTTTCAACTTACTGGAGTAATTAGTTGACATTTGGTTATAAACTAAACCAATTTTAAAGTGCTGATTTCTGCTTTTTCTATAGCTACTTAATGTCCACAGAAAGGTTTTAATTCCAAATGGAATGGATTGCTGGTAGTACGTTAACAAGCTATTTAAGATATAAAAACCGCACAATATGCACAGATTTAAATGCAGCAGTATAAGGCCAGTCTTGAATTTTATGTATTATATATTTGTCAACAAATTCTTTTTGGAAGACTGTGATGCTAACTTTATTGCCGAAGTTTACTTAGTACATGTTCTAGGGGACTTTCCTGACTAGGTGATGAACACGTGAAAAGGAAATTTGTGTTTGTCTTATGACTACTCTAAAAAAAACCAAAATGCACATTATAATGAATTAAAAATCATTAGCCATTAAAGTGACAGATTTCGAGGGACTTCCATGACAGGAAAGATGGAGTAGAAATACTTTTTCTGATTCCTCCTTCTAAGTATAACTAAAAACCCTGTGCATTACATATAGAGGAAACATAAGGAAATTCTGAAAGGTAGATAGAAGACAGATGAGCTGGGGGCCTTCGGACCGAAGAAACACACTGTGATAAATTTCCTGGGTTTGTCTGGTTTGGGTATTTTCAAGTTTGGTGTGTTTTTGTTGTTGTTGTTTTGTTTTGTTTTGTTTTGTTTTGTTTTGTTTGGAGTGGGGGGTGTTGTTTTGCTTTATATATTCTAGACAGAAGAAACCAGCAGTCAGAAATGCTAATAGTCAGAGACAAAAGAAATTCCAACTAAATTCTGCTCTCTCCAACCAAAGGCCAGCAAAAGGGCAGCCTAGCAAGACAGAAACCTTTCAGAAAATAACTGCTGTACTCCAGCCACACACCACAAAAAAACACCATGGCCCCTTCACAACCTGTAACAGCAAAGGCTGATGGGGAAACCTAGCTGTCACCCCTGCCAGGCTGAACAAGGCACCCCAAACATTCCGCTAAAGCAGTAACAAAAAGCAGAGCAGGTCGCCAAGATTTCATCCCCAAAAGAACAGTAACCAGCCTCCCCGTTCCGCACTAAAAGTCTAGTGGGGAGCAGGAACTCCCACCTTGCCCAATAATGTCAGGAAAAGCCAGCTAAAACAGAAGGCTTAAATAAGATTCAGAAATACCCAAATATTTATAAAACCCCAAATGTCCAGGTTTTAATAAAAAATCACGCATCATACTAAGAACCAGGAATATCCTGAATTTAATAAAAAAAATCAATAAATGCCAACACAATGCTGACATAGATGTTAGAATCACATGAAAAAATGTTTAAAGCAGCCATCATAAAAATGCTTTGATGAGCAAGTAAGAATACACTTAGAAGAAATGAGAAAAAAAAAGTCTCAGCAAAGGAATGAAGTCTTTCTGAAGAAATAGAAGATATAAGAAAAACAAAATGGAAATTTTAAACCTGAATACAGTAACAACAAATGGAATTTTAAACCTAAAATACAATAACCAAAATTTAAAAGCTCCATCGATGGTCTGAAAATCAGAATGGAAAGGATAGATGAAAGAATATTGAACTTGAAAAAAAAGCAATATTAATTAGCCAACCTTAACAGAAAGAAAACAGATTTAAAAAATAAATGAAAAGACCCTCAGGAATCTATGGGACCATAACAAAAGATCTAGCCATTGGATCATGTCGCTAGAGTCCCAGAAGGATAGGAAAAGGATGCAAGACTAAAAAAATATTTGAGAAAATAATGGCTGAAATCTTCCTGATTTGGCAAAAGACATAAACCTACAGACTCAAGAACCTAAGTGAGTCCCAAACAGGATAAGTTTAAAAAATTCCACACTAAGTGTTTTAGTCTGCTGAGGCTACCATAACAGAAGAGAATATAGCACACTGGATGGCTTAAACAACAGAAATTAATTTTCTCATAGTTTTGGATGCTAGAAGTCTAAGATCAAAGTCCCAGCAAATGAGTGTCTGGTGAGGATTTTCCTCCTGGCTTTTCTCTGTCCTCACATGGCTTTTCCCTTGTGCATGCACAGAAAGAGATGGAGAGAGAGTGAGAGAGAGATCTGATAGCTCTTTCTCATAAGAACACCAGTCCTGTCCAAATAGGAATCCACCCCTATGACCTCATTTAACCTTACTTACCTCCTTAAAGTTCCCATATTCAAATGCAGTTACATTGGGCATTAGGGTTTCAAAATATTAATTTGGGAGAGACACAATTCAGTCCATAACACCAGGACTACACATCATGGTCAAACTTTTAAAATTAAATGCAAAGAAAATATCTTGAATGCAGTGAGGGAAATGACACCTAGTGGAAAACAATTTGGATGATAATGAATTTCTCATCAACAATGGAGACCAAAAGGAATTCCCACATTTTTCAAGGGCAGAAAGAAAGAAAGAAAGAAAGAAAGAAAGAAAGAAAGAAAGGCCAAACCAGAATCTTCTATCCAGAGAAATCATCCTTCATAAATTAAGGAGAAATCAAGACATTTCTCTAATAAAGGAAAACTAAGATAATTTGTCTCTAGCAGTCCTACCCCAAAATAATGACTAAAGGAAGTTTTCTAAACAGAAAGAAAATAATAAAAGAAGGAACTCTGAAATATCAGGAAGGAAGAAAGAACATGGTACATAAAAAATATGGATAAATGTGAGAATTTCCTTCTCCTTCTCAAATCTCTAATCCATATTTGATGATTGAAACCAAATTTATAATGCCATTAGATGTGGTTTTAAAGATACTAACAGGAAATGTTTAAGACAATTATATTATACATGAGGGAAAATAAAAGAATATAAAGGAAGGCAAATTTTCTAAACTTCACTCAAGCTAGCAAAATGACGATTCCAATAGACTGTGATAAGTCGTGTATATGTAATGTAATACTTAGAGTAACTGCTAAAAAAGCTGTACAAAAACACTATAGATAATAAAAAAATTGAATTCTAGAAAATGTACAAATAGAAAGGCAGAAAAAAGAAAACAGAGAAACAAAACAAAAACAAAAAACCAGAGAGAACAAACAGCAAACACAAATAAAATGACAGGTTTAAGCACTAACATAACAATAATTTAATTAAATGTAAATGGTCTAAATACACCAATTAGAGGGTAGAAATTACACTGTCTACAAGAAACTCACTTTAAATATAACACTGCAGACAGACTGAAATTAAGATTATGGAAAAATGTATATCCTGGAAACATTAATCAGAAGAAAGGTATTTACACACAAAAGATGAAATTGAGCACAGTAACTCACACCACTCACAAGAAACTACACAAGTGGATCAGGATGTAAACGTAAGAGCTGAAACTATAAAAGTCTTAGAAAAAAACATAAGTGTAAATCTTCATGACTTTAGATTATGTAG
>NC_048221.1:34099586-34110070 GCF_002007445.2 Ailuropoda melanoleuca | reverse complement strand
AAGTGTTCCCTACAAGCATCTCATCTGTGGTTGGTGTGCGGGAAAATCACAGACAGTGGGAGGGGTCACAACTCATTGCAATGCTGCTTTGAAGCCAAGGCTGGTGAACTTTGCATCTGAAGCAGGTCCCGAGCATACACCTGCTTTTCTCAAGTAGTCTTGAGACCCACCAAGTGCCAGAGACCAAGCTGAAGTAGAAACTTCAACACTCTTTTCAAGTCACTAACCCAGGGTGCTCATCAAGGAAGCATTAATCCCCTCTTCTGTCCCACCATGGGGTAGTTACTATCTACTTCAGATATGGCCAGTTGCTATAGAGCAGAATGAAGAAAAGCGTATAATGAACATAATACATAAAGCATCTCTCTCAAGTCTCAATATCACTCTAGAATATAATTAGTGAAGGTAACCAACATTTGAGCTGATAAATCTGCTTATTCTGAAATAAGTGGAAATTTCAGGTGAAAGTATACACCTGCACCCTGAAAGGTGAAACCAACATGTATTGGTTGATATCCATTGCTGCATAACAAATTCCCCCTGAACATAGTAAACTAGACTAGCAAATATTCATGATCTCATGGCTTATGAAGGTCAGGAATGCGGGCACAGACACCTCTGTCTGAGGGTCTCTCACAGGCTGTAGTAATCTCACACCTTAAGTGGAGAAGGATCCATGACCCAGCTCATGCACACTGCTGTCAGGACTCCTGTTGTTTTTACCTGTTGGCTGGAGTCATCACTTCCTTGTCACATGGACTTCTCCTTGGGGTTACTCGTAACACATCAGGTTGTTTCCCCCAGAGCAAGGGCTGTAAGAAGGAGTGAGAGAATGAGCAACAATATGGAAGTCATTTGTAACCTAATCTCAGAGGCGACGATCTATCATTTTTCTTCTATTCTGTTCATTGGAAGCCATTAAGTCCAGACCACACTCAAAGGGAGAGAATTACAAATGGGCATGAATAGTAATAGCCAGAAAGCATCAGGGCCATCTTAGAGGCTGCCTATCACACAATATATTCCTTATTCCCAGGTTAAACAATACTGCCTCTATGTTCTTTCCTGACCCCATGTTAAACAATTCTGGGATGGGCATACTTTCCCTACATTAAAAAATACTAAGAACAAATATTAGAGGCTTGTTCCAGGAAACACCTACCCTTAGAAGGTAAGAGTGTAAAAACTAAGATACTTAGACTAGCATCTTCCTCATTAAGGCTGCTTCAAGACCCTCAGTTCACTATGCCCACTCATCCAAAGCTATTATATCATAGATTTTGCCCTGGCACAACCAAGATTCACCTTAAAATTCCCTGGCCCATATGCTAAAACCCAATACATGTCCTCCCTGCCACTTCACATTTTCAGACAGTAAAAAGACTTTGCAAAGGTGCTATTCTCTCTTACTGCAATCATTTTGATAATAGCTTTGCATGACCAACAGATTTTTCTGTGGGTCTTTTCAGAGGTCAAGAGTTGATGATCTCAAGTATAATTATTGCCATTTTCCATTATCAGTGAAATCCTAACCAGTTGTCACTATAGAATGACAAATTATTTTAATCAAACACCCCTGAAGTATAAAGGAAATAAAATTACAATTAACCTTCTCAAGAAAGGGTACTGTGCATTGTTATACATTCAATTAAATGTGTATAGTATTTATACAAAATCTTTTTATTTAAAAGTATACATTGAATTAGATTTATGGATGGCAAAAGATCCAAATTAATGTCCACACTTTCTTTACATCATTCTGTTATCTCTTTGTGTTTTTTTAAGATTTACTTATTTATTTCAGAGAGAGAGAGAGAGACAGCCGGGGGGTAGGGCAGAGGGAAAGGGAGAAAGAATCCTCAAGCAGACTTCCCTATGGTGGGCTCAATCCCAGGACCCTGAGATCATGACCCGAACTGAAATCAAGAGTCGGTTGCTTAACCCACTAAGCCACCCAGGTACTCTCATTCTGTTATTTCTTATTCTTTATTGGTGGGTGGGAGCTTTTGCAGCCTTTCCCCACTATCCTATGAATAGAGAAGTGGTAGAATTGCTAAATTCTCCTTTTTCAACACAGGCAAAAATTTCACTAGATCCATTACTCACAAGATCAAATTTTCTCATATCTCAAAATGTTAACTTGGTGTTTCAATGTTTTTAAGCTATTCTTTAATATATTTTGAATCTTTCTTAAAATTTTTTACGAAGATTAAAGAATCAAGCTCTCTTTTCTGTATCCATTGTCGAAAGCAAACACTTCTGTGATTCACAGCACTTCTCACTATAGTGCTTAATTAAAATAAAAGTGTTTTGTGAGGTGGGATGTTTTGTTAGCTCATGAAAATCAATGATGTTACTTGTGTGAAAATTATAGCTAATACTTAGAATTTTAACATGATCATGGCATCCAAAACATTAAATAATCTGACTTCCTTCAGATTGTATCTTATTTTTTTTTAATTTGTTTCAGAACATTTACCTTTACTTAGCAAGTTTTCCTCTACCTAATATCTATCCTCACTCTGAGCTGCAGTGTTCAGCTGTAATGATGGAGAAAATATTTTTAATATGTAAGAAAGTCATTCTTACATGCACTATTTGTCTTCTAATGATGATTGATACTGTTAATTTGATGCTCAATTGAATTTATGAATTTCAAAGTTTGGTTATTGCTTAAATAGCCAAATAAGCCACCATTGTAAAACAGCACCCGTACAATTAAAGTGAATGGGAATGAAGAAACATTTATCTGTAGGTGATCAAGCATTCAACAGGTTAAAAAAAATACACATTCCGAAGTTTTAACTTTGAAGATATCTGTAAACAAATGTGAGCTTATCATTTATCTCAAATAACTTTGAGACCCATATCTCAAATAAACATACACAAAAGAAGGATTTCATTATGTTATTGCCAATTTACACCTTCCTAAGATAACTTTTCTTTCATTTTAGGTCAAAACCCTGTCCTTTCAGCTCAGAACAGGAGCCCATTGAGACTTTGGGACCTAGCCAACACTTTTAATGAAAATCACTATATTTTTTCAAGTCCTAGGATATTTTAGTCCTAGCATTCTAATGAGTAATTAGTACCACTACCAACCCATTAATCACACATATGGCTGCTTTAATAAGTAATTTTTCTGTGAATATGGCTTAAAGATTATGATTGAAATGAAAATGCCCCTGCTTTATCAGCTTATTGATATTCTTGATGAATTGATTCAAGCCCCATGTTTTCATGTATTTGAAATTGGTTTCACAAAATAAATTATGTCATTTTTCATAAATGCTCGTACTCTTTCTAATGTTCAATATTTAATCTGGTCAAGCATTACAATATAAAATATTAAGATCCAGTAAAAAGTCTGGATGTCAACATGACAAGATAAATCATTTTAAAAGTATTTATGTTCAAGGGGAATCACTTGTTGATTTACAAATGTGTCTCTCGATACTGTGTTACATAGAAATTAAATGTCTGCATGTGTGTAATTCCCTACAACTACAGAAATTCTGACCCCCCAGCCTTTACTCATCCTGGCTTCCAGCTGCGAATTTGACAGTCAAAAGAATAAAGTTTTCAGCCTATTTCTTTCCAAAACTGAGGATCCAAAGGATAAGAACTTCTATTTTTTTTTCTCTATGTGCTAGTATGTATCTGCCTAACTACCACCTCTAAGAGGAGGTTTGGAAATGAAGGACTTCACACTACAATTTCTTTCCAGTGCCAACTTCCCAAAAGAATTTGTGCAGGGGCTCTTGGGTGGCTCAGCTGGTTGAGCATCTGACTCTTGATTTCAGCCCAGATCATGATCTCGGGGTCCTAGGATCGTGCCCCTCACTGGGCTCCCCGTTCAGTAGGGAGTCTGCTTCTCCCTCTGCTCCTCCCCCACCCCTGCTCATTCTCTCTTTCTCTCTCAAATAAATAAAATCTTTAAAAAAATCTNACTACAATTTCTTTCCAGTGCCAACTTCCCAAAAGAATTTGTGCAGGGGCTCTTGGGTGGCTCAGCTGGTTGAGCATCTGACTCTTGATTTCAGCCCAGATCATGATCTCGGGGTCCTAGGATCGTGCCCCTCACTGGGCTCCCCGTTCAGTAGGGAGTCTGCTTCTCCCTCTGCTCCTCCCCCACCCCTGCTCATTCTCTCTTTCTCTCTCAAATAAATAAAATCTTTAAAAAAATTCTCTCGCTCCCTCTGCCCCCCCTTTCTTAACAAAATTTAAAAAATTGTTAATTTTTTTAAAAAAGTTAATTTTTTAAAAAAGAATTTGCCTATCCAAATCATGATTCTGAGTCTAAATCATCATTTTTAAACCAATGGTTTTTAAATACATCTTAAAATTAAAAGTAGTAAAACAGAGAAAAGAAATGAGGCCATCAGAAAAGTGCATGAAATGAGCAGTGAAATCCTCCCCAGCACACTCCTTTCCCCACTCTCTCTCCACGGCAGTAGTCCTTTTTGTTTTAAAGCTTCCAGACATTTCAATCCACTTTGAAATTTTATAAATAAATAAATATATAAAAATATATATGATATATTATATACTATTTTATTGTATATGTTTTTATATATTATATATAATATATATGAACATATATATGTACATATATGTGTATGTATATATATAAATGTATATTATATATGATATATATGAATATAAATATATCTACGTACAGCATTTTTAGTACTAGCAAAAGATTAGGAAAAAACTTAATATCTATTACTAGGAGACTAGCAAATGGTTCATCCATGTAATAGAAATATCTGAGACCATGACAAGGACTCTTTATATCTAAATATCACAGGGTCTCAAATACATTATCAAATGAAAAAAGCAAGGTGTATTGTATGCATTCATTTTTATTCTTTTAAACGCAGGAAAACATATCCAAAAGGATTAAAAAGGAAAAACAAATTTGACAACCCCCAGGGAGGGGAATCAAGGGGCTGAGACAGAGGGAGGAGGGAGTCTCAGCACAGATAATCTTTTGTACATTTTTAATTTAAATAAGTAAATAAAATGTATAATTAAATTATATTTTTAATTATTAAATAAACAAATTTTAATTATAAAAAAACCCTAAATTCTGCCTTATGACTTTTTTTTTACATTAATGGAATTTTACTGTATGGATTATTCTGCAACATGCTTTTCATCACTTAATAATGTCTCTTATAAATTTTTTTCTGTTCAATACATAGGAGACAACTGAATTCTTTTCAAAGCTGCACATTATTCCAACATAGCTAAGCTAAAGTTTATTTTAAAATTCCTCTATTAATATACTAAATCAGTCATTTGGGGGCCAGCCAATAAGTGCTTTATATCCTAATTTAATTAAGTTCTCTACTTTTATTTACTATTAACTCTTCCTTTNTTTTTTTTTTTTTTTTTTAGTTTTGTAAACTAAGCCTAAAAAGAATGTGGGTAATATTGAATGACAATCCTATGTCTGAAGGTCGCCCTTAAGTAGGGGATATGACATTTTTAAATATATTTTTTGCTGCTCTGTGAAGTCTTCATAGGAACTCCCTGAACCCCAACATCACCCTAATAGTGCTCAGAACAGAATATTTATGACACTGTGGTTTTTGCTGGTTTACACACATTTCTCTCCATGGACTGCACATGATGTTTGTAAAGAGACCATATGACAAAATTTTATGCCAAAAATTCTCCAAGGCTTTGGTTTTCCTGCCTAATTGTTTTGTGTTTATGGGGGGGGGGTTAGATTGATAAATCATGCTCCCCACTAGAATCTTCTTTTCCCAAAATATTCTTCAGTGGAAAAAAGTAACTTGTAAAGAATATAGACCACNTTAAATATATTTTTTGCTGCTCTGTGAAGTCTTCATAGGAACTCCCTGAACCCCAACATCACCCTAATAGTGCTCAGAACAGAATATTTATGACACTGTGGTTTTTGCTGGTTTACACACATTTCTCTCCATGGACTGCACATGATGTTTGTAAAGAGACCATATGACAAAATTTTATGCCAAAAATTCTCCAAGGCTTTGGTTTTCCTGCCTAATTGTTTTGTGTTTGGGGGGGGGGATTTAGATTGATAAATCATGCTCCCCACTAGAATCTTCTTTTCCCAATATATTCTTCAGTGGAAAAAAGTAACTTGTAAACAATATAGACCATGGGACCAGTAGGATACCAATTTCTTTAGAGCATAGATAACCTGTATATAAGTACATCAACCATACAAATCTGTTCTCGGTTACTGGGAGTTCACAGTAAATTCAGGTAACAAGGGATTCTGTGTTATCCAAAATCTATTTGGTGGCTGTCATTTGGATAGTGAAGGAATTGTCCGAAAATGTATCCAAATCTATTTATCTCCTGAATTCAAAAAGGAGAGTTCAAAATTTAGTTAAATATTGGTTATTATATCTTAAACAGTCAAGACGAGACTTCAGGAGATTGGGTGACTACTTTCTTCTCTCTTCCCTTCTGTATTAAAGAAATTTTCTAAAGTAAACTTGTGTGTTTTGTTATGTTTTAAGAATTTGAGCAGTGACTTACATTTCAACATTTCTTTCAGAAAATTAAGATCTAAGTCAATATCGATGTTAATTTCCTAGCCACTGGGCTTTGCGCAGTCAACATAAAAATCATCATGTAATGTGACACACTTTCTTGATCAAAATAAGCTTTGCAATCATCTGAAGAAAGAAATATTCTAAGAAATGTGTTTTTTAAATGCCCTCAAGCCGTTCTGCATGTTGCTAAATAAAATTCACTATCTCCTTTACTTACTATATTAACCCAAAAAATCTTAGAAAGAAAAAATAATCTGTAGTATAATAGGAAGTAAAAGTATTTTTCTCATAACAACAATGTCTTTCAATCAGGTCACTATGAGTTCAATAAAAATGATCTGCTTTTGCTCTGTCTTGTTGAGATCAATTCTTCACTTGCAAAAGCAATTAAAAAATATTTAACATCCGATTTAAAATCCATATAATTTATCCCAGAATCCACTCTCGTGTTCTTGAAATGATATACCTGAGGTCTTTGGAGAATCCCTGCATGCCCACTGATGGGAATGTAAAAGTGAAGCTTATCCTAGATATAGCAGTGACATCAAAAACAGTGAGGCATTTATGGAGGGTCTGTGATTTGTGCGGTATTGTAAGTGGCTGCGGAAATGCAAACGTCTGAGGTAAGAATGCATACAACATGAATTCTACTCCCCAAAACTTGTACTCATACGTAGGTCAGGTGGAGTGTGTGCACAAAAACATCTTTTGGGGTTTGGGGCAGCTCATTGTTATAATGACGCCATAATGAATGACGTTCCCTCTGCCCATGCTCCATCGTCACTCCTATCAGGAGGCCAAGCCTATCTCTCTACTCGCTTGAATTTTGGCTGGCCTTGTAACTTCCTTTAACCAAGAGAATCTGGGGAAAGTGTGTGTGTTCCACACCCTTTGTGCTTCCATAGCCTTGGCCTCAAGGGGCTTTGAAGGTCCTGCTCTCTTCTTTTTAAAACCTTGGACCATCATGCCTGAAGAAATGACAGAATACGAGGTAAAGGAGTATGTAGAGAGAAGCCCCATCCCGGCCAAACCCACCCAAACCAGCAGGCACAACTGCCTGGTTTTTGTTTCAGGGGATCCCTAAGTTTTGCTTTCAGCTGCTTCATTTGGGATAGTCTGTTATGCAGCAATGAGCCAAGGACGGCTTTAGCTATTTCCTCCTCCAAGAACGATTTGCTGAGTGCACACCGTGGAAAGCCAGAGATGAACATCAAATGGTCCCCTTTCCCATGGAGTTTACGTTCTAGTGTTTGAAGGTAGAGAGGGGAAAGACCGAAGATTAAAAACAGTGAAATAAATAATAATTTCCCATGTAGGGAGGTGAGAGCTCCCTGTGATAAAAGCCAAGCAGGATAAAGGGATTAAGAGGGATTGAGGTGGACAGACGTGGGAGAAGATGGACAGAGAAGGCTTGTCTGGTTTGGTGACATTTAATTGGAAAGCCAACTGTTAAGAAAAAAGGAGCCAGGCAAACAATGTAAGGGAACAACATGCTAGGGGTAAATGTAAATGGGGGATCAGGCTGCCATGCTCGTGGGGCAGGAGGGCCATGAGCGAGGGGTGGGTGTCTGAAACGGAGGTCTGCGAGGCAGGTGCCGCAAGAGCTTGTGGAACCCGGTGTTCCACGGTAAGGTCGGTTGTATTTCAAGCAGGGGGGATTTACTTGATTTATAACATTTCGTGATCAAGAAACACAAAAACACGTGGCTGTAAATAATTTAAGTGGTGTGGCAATAAACTCTTCCCTGCGCCCGCCTCCCGTGAAGCCAGCCTGTTGGAACAACCATTGTGTCCCTTGATTTAAAAATAAACTCTGCGTCATTAGGAACTTTGGAAGCTTTCTGTTGCACTGACCACACCTGAGGAGCAAATATTCTCTACTGGGAGTAATATCTTCAGATTGGCTTGTTTTCACCCCAGGAATCGCTGATACTGGAGGGAAATGTAATTCGAATTTGGGGCCAGGGATTAGGCGCTTAGGAAGCAGGACGGGACAGCTGTGCCACTGGGAGCTGTCATGGTCACAGACTTGGAAAGGAACTTCGCCAGGCTCCTCGTACCGTGCAGTTGAAAGGGCGGTTGATTTTACGGCTAATAAGGCATTAAACTGAATCTCTTAAGCTTTTTATATTGAAAGTAATTGTAAATTGAATTTGCTGAAACAATAACTTAAAGAGGCAAGACTTGAATGTTGTCAGAGCAAATCAAATGATGATGCGGAATGTAAAGAGCTCCTGAAACAAGTGTCTTCGAGGACTTTATCGATCGGCCAGAAGCAGCGTCTGTCGGCCGCTCTTTGCTTGGCAAGTGGAATCATTGCACATTGATTATTCATCATGGAGTCAGGCTCCGCGGCTCTGGCTCCGGGCGGCCGGTCATTGACATTTCAACACTTTGATTCTTAAGCAAGATAACCTACCCAGCGTGGAAAGAGAAGACACAACACAAGTATCCCGCCCGGGTTCAGAGGCTGGATGGGCCCATTTTCAGGAGGGAAAAGAGAGGAAAGGCAACTGTAAAATTTTAAGTTAGCTCTGAAAAAACGCTGCGGTTATCAAGACGATGACTGTGCTTGTTTGTGAGGGCGGCTGTCACGACGTACCATGGAGTCTTAAACCATGTCTTAAAAGACAGACATGTATGACGTCACAGCTCTGGAGGCTGAAAGCCCAAGTTAAGGAATCATCAGGGTTGGTTCCCTCTGAGGTTGTGAGGGAGGATCTTCTCAACCATCTCCCCTAGCTTCTGGTGGGTCGCTGGCCTTCCTTGGCATTCTATGTCTTATAAAAGCATTACCCCCAATCTCTGCCTTCCCTTCACTTGGTGTTCCCCTATGTGGGTGTCTGTCTGTAAATAGCTCCTTTATATAAGGACAGTGGTGTTCTTGAATGAGAGCCCATCCTAATGATCTCATTTTTTTTTTAAAGATTTTATTTATTTATTCGACAGAGATAGAGACAGCCAGCGAGAGAGAGAACACAAGCAGGGGGAGTGGGAGAGGAAGAAGCAGGCTCCCAGCAGAGGAGCCTGATGTGGGGCTCGATCCCATAACGCCGGGATCACGCCCTGAGCCGAAGGCAGACGCCCAACCGCTGTGCCACCCAGGAGCCCCTAATGATCTCATTTTAACTTGATTACGTCTTTAAAGACCCTCTCTCCAAATAAGATCACATTCTGAGGTCCTAGGGGTTAGGACTCAAACACATGAATTTGCGGGGAGAAGGAAGACAACTTAACCTATAACAGTGATAGCCCAAAAGGGTAGGGAATCACTTAAGTATTCTCAATTTGGGAAGCTTTGAAGAGCAGCTATGCCTGGATCCCACCCACACTGATTTTGATTTAATTGGCCTGGGTTAGGCCTGCGTGTCTTAAAGAAGCACCTTGGGTGGTTCTAAAGCTCAGCGAGGATTGAAAACTACTCGTTAAATGCCTCATTCACTAGAATGCTTAAGAACAGGGGCAACTATCATTCAGAGGGGAACCTATAAAATAGATCAATTATTTTAAGCACCATGAGGGCAAAGACTATCTGCATTGTTCTACCAATATATCCTGAGGACCTAACTGTGTCTGCCCTGAGGGAACTATCCCATAAATATTAACGCAAGAGTGAATGCAGGAATAAATTCGCTTCAAGTCATATTCACCGAATATCTACTATACATTAGGTATTGAAGAAGCGTAAATATTTTTTGAAAATGAATGAGTGAATGAGGGAATGAGCTCATATTCAACATTCCCTTCTGGTCTACTTATAATAAATATATCATGGTGTATTACAATATAGGAATGAGCATTTTCAGTATGCTGGAAAAAAATCCACTCTAAAATACTTTTTTAAAATCAACCAAACAGCCTGCATTTTTGCCTAGATTTTCTTTTCTTTTCTTTTCTTTTTTTTTTTTTTTTTTTTTTTTTTTTTTT
>NC_048221.1:34010768-34099543 GCF_002007445.2 Ailuropoda melanoleuca | reverse complement strand
ATTTATAACATTTCGTGATCAAGAAACACAAAAACACGTGGCTGTAAATAATTTAAGTGGTGTGGCAATAAACTCTTCCCTGCGCCCGCCTCCCGTGAAGCCAGCCTGTTGGAACAACCATTGTGTCCCTTGATTTAAAAATAAACTCTGCGTCATTAGGAACTTTGGAAGCTTTCTGTTGCACTGACCACACCTGAGGAGCAAACATTTCTCTACTGGGAGTAATATCTTCAGATTGGCTTGTTTTCACCCCAGGAATCGCTGATACTGGAGGGAAATGTAATTCGAATTTGGGGCCAGGGATTAGGCGCTTAGGAAGCAGGACGGGACAGCTGTGCCACTGGGAGCTGTCATGGTCACAGACTTGGAAAGGAACTTCGCCAGGCTCCTCGTACCGTGCAGTTGAAAGGGCGGTTGATTTTACGGCTAATAAGGCATTAAACTGAATCTCTTAAGCTTTTTATATTGAAAGTAATTGTAAATTGAATTTGCTGAAACAATAACTTAAAGAGGCAAGACTTGAATGTTGTCAGAGCAAATCAAATGATGATGCGGAATGTAAAGAGCTCCTGAAACAAGTGTCTTCGAGGACTTTATCGATCGGCCAGAAGCAGCGTCTGTCGGCCGCTCTTTGCTTGGCAAGTGGAATCATTGCACATTGATTATTCATCATGGAGTCAGGCTCCGCGGCTCTGGCTCCGGGCGGCCGGTCATTGACATTTCAACACTTTGATTCTTAAGCAAGATAACCTACCCAGCGTGGAAAGAGAAGACACAACACAAGTATCCCGCCCGGGTTCAGAGGCTGGATGGGCCCATTTTCAGGAGGGAAAAGAGAGGAAAGGCAACTGTAAAATTTTAAGTTAGCTCTGAAAAAACGCTGCGGTTATCAAGACGATGACTGTGCTTGTTTGTGAGGGCGGCTGTCACGACGTACCATGGAGTCTTAAACCATGTCTTAAAAGACAGACATGTATGACGTCACAGCTCTGGAGGCTGAAAGCCCAAGTTAAGGAATCATCAGGGTTGGTTCCCTCTGAGGTTGTGAGGGAGGATCTTCTCAACCATCTCCCCTAGCTTCTGGTGGGTCGCTGGCCTTCCTTGGCATTCTATGTCTTATAAAAGCATTACCCCCAATCTCTGCCTTCCCTTCACTTGGTGTTCCCCTATGTGGGTGTCTGTCTGTAAATAGCTCCTTTATATAAGGACAGTGGTGTTCTTGAATGAGAGCCCATCCTAATGATCTCATTTTTTTTTTAAAGATTTTATTTATTTATTCGACAGAGATAGAGACAGCCAGCGAGAGAGAGAACACAAGCAGGGGGAGTGGGAGAGGAAGAAGCAGGCTCCCAGCAGAGGAGCCTGATGTGGGGCTCGATCCCATAACGCCGGGATCACGCCCTGAGCCGAAGGCAGACGCCCAACCGCTGTGCCACCCAGGAGCCCCTAATGATCTCATTTTAACTTGATTACGTCTTTAAAGACCCTCTCTCCAAATAAGATCACATTCTGAGGTCCTAGGGGTTAGGACTCAAACACATGAATTTGCGGGGAGAAGGAAGACAACTTAACCTATAACAGTGATAGCCCAAAAGGGTAGGGAATCACTTAAGTATTCTCAATTTGGGAAGCTTTGAAGAGCAGCTATGCCTGGATCCCACCCACACTGATTTTGATTTAATTGGCCTGGGTTAGGCCTGCGTGTCTTAAAGAAGCACCTTGGGTGGTTCTAAAGCTCAGCGAGGATTGAAAACTACTCGTTAAATGCCTCATTCACTAGAATGCTTAAGAACAGGGGCAACTATCATTCAGAGGGGAACCTATAAAATAGATCAATTATTTTAAGCACCATGAGGGCAAAGACTATCTGCATTGTTCTACCAATATATCCTGAGGACCTAACTGTGTCTGCCCTGAGGGAACTATCCCATAAATATTAACGCAAGAGTGAATGCAGGAATAAATTCGCTTCAAGTCATATTCACCGAATATCTACTATACATTAGGTATTGAAGAAGCGTAAATATTTTTTGAAAATGAATGAGTGAATGAGGGAATGAGCTCATATTCAACATTCCCTTCTGGTCTACTTATAATAAATATATCATGGTGTATTACAATATAGGAATGAGCATTTTCAGTATGCTGGAAAAAAATCCACTCTAAAATACTTTTTTAAAATCAACCAAACAGCCTGCATTTTTGCCTAGATTTTCTTTTCTTTTCTTTTCTTTTTCTTTTTTTTTTTTTTTTTTTTTTTTTTTTTTTTTTTTTTTTTTTTTGGTAGTGGCTCTTATGCAACTAGACTTTAGGGCCATCCCCTTTTACTGAGAGTGTAGATACTTAGATAACATCCAATGGACTCTCGGTTAACATGTTTCAGCATCCTTGCCGAATGTGCAAGAGTTGCCACAAATATATAGGAGATGGACAGGACACGCAAAAATCATCGTCGGCAATGCCTATGTTCGAAATAACAATATTCAGATGCCATTGCCAGTGGAGAACTATAGCCTCACACACAGCCATCTGGGCTAACCCTGTACAGAATTAGTCAGAGATGGACTAGAGTAAAGAGATGAGTAATCACCTGTTGAATCTGATCAGTTTTCCTAAGCACACTAGATCGTTTCAGCCCAGTGAAAAACTTCTTTGGTGGCTGTCTCTTCTGCTTCTGCTGCATCTGCCGCTTCTTTTTAAATAGCTCTAGAGGATTATGGGAAATGTCATTTACTTGTTTGTTTATCCATCTATCCAACCAGTTCTGCTATTAGCACCTATTATTCCCCTATGGAAGGTACAAAAATGAATGAGATATGGTCCTGTCCCTTGTGGAGGCCACAGTCCGCTTGCAGACCCAAACCCAACGAAAAACCATAAGATAAGGTAAACAGGACATGTAACCGTGGAATATAGCCAAGGTCTCAGAGAGGAGGGAATATTAGAAATGGGATTTAGAGGATGAGAAGGAATTTATCACATATCAAAACAAACAACAAACAAACAAAAACAGAAAATGAATAGAGAATGCCAATTGGGATCACAGTAAGATAGGATTAGGGGAAAGCAAGCAGCACTAGAGACCCAGAGAGAAGAATGAGGACAATGCGGATAGCTGCAAAATTAGTCTGGAAATACATGTTGGTGCTAAACTACTCAGATTAGCTAGAAAAGAGATAAAGATGGATCGATTCATTTAAAATAGGGGTAAGATTTGAGTAACCTGGATAATGTTAGGAAGGAAGAAGGCTAACCAAACCAGCACTCAGGAAAGATGTACTTATTGTTTATCCCTGCAAACAGGAAATTTCCAGCATTATATACCTTCTTCTCTCTAAGCCACATCTTCAAGGGCCCCTTCTATGAATTACTTGCCTTACCAGATGAATGGATTTCCCAATGTCTTATGCAGTATTTCATTTAAATTTATGTGCTCACTAAAAGGAAACTGAGGCATCAACCCAGTTTGGCCAAGCCATTTTGGTTTTGATGTTTAAATCCAAGGTACAGAATAATTTTCCAGTGTTCTCTCTTGTGCAAATAAAGAAACAAAAACCATGTGGCTTCTTCTATCAACATTGCTGATGAGGTAAAGATGCTGTTAATCCTGGGGTATGCACCACTTTGCCCTGAAGCCAGCAAATATTTTTTAGTAAAGTTGGCATGCACCCCTCTGAGTCTTTGGTTTATGACCATTTTCTTTTTCTTCCCTGTTTGATCTCTGCACAGCAGTATAAGATTGTAGTAATTAACAAACCCAGTTTATGGTCAGTATCGATTTGAAATTGTGTGGTATCATAACACTTTGTGACTGTCCAGTTTTCATGAAATTTCACATTAGATCACTTTTTGGTAAAGCTGTCAGTCTACATTCTTTCTCTTTTTTCAGTTGCTTACATTTTCCTAGCGCCTTGGGGCTCTGTAAGTTCCTACTCAGCTAAAGTAACATGGAATCTAATTTGAGAAATCCAGTGGAGTTTAACCATAAATTATTCTGTGTTAAATTCAAAGGCTAGAGGTTTTGAAATTGATCACATCAGCAATGATTGGCTCTAATTGAATTAGGTTATTTGATAATGTTCTAACATAAAATTTGCGCAGTGTTGCTTGAAAGATAATCCTTCAGGATGAATGGAAGCATCAGAATTTGAATGTAAAAGGAAACTGTCAGATCTGAAACCAGTTACAGATATGCAGAAGACCAAATTAAATGCCTTGTCAAACTACACAATTGACATGTATCAGTACAACTCCGTGGATGGGGAATTTTGAGCAATCACAATTTTTACCATAATTCTACCTTGCTATCTAAAAATATTTTTATAATCTTCTGTGAACTCTTTGAGGGTAAATTAAACAGAGCCTGCCTTTGCCTTTCCACTGGGACTAGATCCAGTACATATTAGGTTTTCAAAAAATATTTAACAAATAAGTGAATAATAACAACTTTTTCCTATACACCAAACTGCACAAAATACTTTATGGGAATTTCCTTAATAATTCTTTACAATCACACCATGAAGTCATTACTATTGTTAATTTTACAAATGATAAACAAGGGCTTGAAAGGTCACACAGCTAGTAAAAGATAAAGAATGGGTCTTGGTAGTGCTAAGCTCCCCATTCTTAACTGCTGTGTTATATTAGATGAATGCATAAAACGTATAAGCAAGTAGTGACTCCTGTATGTGAATCTTTATTTGTGCAGTGTGACCACAGTGTGGACGTGGCCATGGGACCCTGTGTAGGAAAACAGTCTGGGTGCTTCTTTTCTACTCACACTCACTATACTTCTGACACCAGACATTTGGAGGTTTTCCTCACACCAAGCAATTGTTTCTGATTCCAGCTGGGTGTGTCCTACAACTCAATTCAATTCAATTCTGACACTAACCGCAGTGCAGACCCTACAGGTAAAGGGTTCAGTCCCACAACACTGTCCCTGCCCCCCACCTCAGATGCCAATCATAAATTCCAGAATGTCACCTGTACTTCTGACCAACCAGCTCTAAATTAGAGGTTCCCATGACCCCCTTCCTGGGTTTGGTTATTTGCTAGAACAGCTCACAGAACTCAGAAATATTTGCTTACTTTTATCAGTATATTATGCAATAAAGGATGTGATAAAGGATACAGATGAATAGCCAGACACAGAGATACATAGGGTGAGGTCCGGAAGGGTCCTGAACATAGGAATTCCTGTCTCCATGGTGATGTTCACCAACCCGGACAGTTTGAACCCAGTACTATTGAGATTTTTATGGAGGGATTTATCGTGTAGACTCAATCAATCGTTCACTCCAGCACTCTCCCCTTCCCAAAAGATGGGAGGTGGGCTGAAAGTTTCAAGCTTCCAATCATGGCTTAGTCTTCCTGGTGACCTGACCCCATCCTGAGGATATCCAGGAATGCACCAAGAGTTGCCTCATTGGAACAGAAGAAGCACCTGTACCCTGGAAATTCCAAGGGGTTCTGGAGCTCTGTGCCAGGAAATGCGGCAGAGACCAGTATATTTTCTTCTGTTGTTTCACGGACCCATACACCTTACACCTCCACAACCCATAGATCAGAAAGAGATGCCGCAGGTGGAAATACCTGTTACTGAGCAAAGAGAGATGTGGGGCAGAATCATGCAATATAGTTGCCATTATGCATGAAATCATCGGGACATTCTGTAATTCTTACTTGTCTCATTCACTTCTCCTGTCAAAGGCATGAAGAACTCACCTACCCACTCAGGCAACTAGAAAGCATGTGAAATTATGGACTTTTCCCAGCACATCTTTGTACCAAATAATCAAGGTTTTGGAAAAACATTATGTTGAGTCAGACTTTCCAGAAAAGAGGCATGTAACTAAGAGAAGTATTACATTATATTCAATTATCAAAGTATAGCTGATAAGTAGTCAGACTGTCAGAGGGCAAGAACATAACCTATGTCATAAATTGGGACACTCTTTAGATAGATACAGATGTGACAACATACAATTATTGGGAATTCTGAGATTACTTTCAAAAGAAATCCTGATTGATAGTTGGGTCTAAAACATTAAACAAAATGATGAAGAAGGCTATTACCTTGTGATCAAGTTAATTTGTATATTGGGACCCACAAAATAGCAGCCACACCAGTGACCCAGCCCACACCACAAATCTAAACCAAAGTCAGCCTGCTCTTGGGAGAAATATCTCCCTGTCAGGGAAACCTAACACACACCAATCACAACCCTTCAACTCAGCATTAGCTAACTTACTTTACCCAAGAAAACAGGACTTGCTAGCCTTGTAAGAGAATCCCCAAACTCTTAGTCAACCAAGCCCAATTTCCACACTGCCTTTGCTAATGCTGTGTAAAACTCACTGTTGCCCTAAACCCTTCCAGAAAAATGTGCCACTGTTTGTGAGGCACCATATTCCATTTCATGGATTGTTTCCCCTTGAATAAAAGACATCAGCTCATTGCTAAATTTAATTTTGGCATCTGACACGTAAAAACAATCAGGTATAGGGGCATCTGGGTGGTTCAGTCAGTTAAGTGTCCAAGTCTTGATTTCAGCTCAGGTCATGATCTCAGGGTTGTGAGATAAAGCCCTAGGTTGGATTCCTCACTCAGCAGGGAGTCTGCTTGGGATTCTCTCTCCTCCTTTCCCTCAGCGCCCCCCCACTCTCTCCCAAATAAAAATAAATCAATCTTTTAAAAAAATAAACAACCAGGTCTAAATTTAAACCCTGGCTCTGCCATTTACTAGCTGCATGTTTCCGTTTTCTCAATAGCTCCATTATAAACACCAGGGATGTAGCAATCACATCGGTCATACTTATGCTACAATGAAAAAGAGGAATAAGTAACAGTGATAACAACAATAGAAAACAATTTTGATTACTTTTCATCAGCCAGAGACTGAACCCAGTAAACAAATAAGCACTTACCTCACTGCAAAAGAACAGTTATTATGCCCATTTTATGAATGGGCAAATTTAGGCTTAGAGCTCATGTAACTTACCCAGATCACACAGACAGGACTTGAACTGGGATTTGAATTTGAACTATCAAATTTGTAAGTTAATTTACAAAAAAAAATTATTGAAATTAAGAATGGTAGGAGAAGGGGGGAAATGAAGGGGAAAAGGAGAGAGGATTAATAAAGTGAAACCTCACTAAAATAAAACTGAGAGATTAGGAGAGGGCGTGCTGATGCCCTACCGCTCTCCGCCAATTGCAGATGGAACAGAAGAGATGGACCTTGCTCAGGACACTACTTTAGGTACTACTTGACTACCCCAGCAGGAGGAAGAAAGGTTTTCCTCTGCCCCTGGTAACAGCCCAGCCAATGAGAGACAGTTACAGCTCAGCCAATGAGAAGCCATTATATTTCCAATATCCAGTTTATTTCAATGAGTTTTTGTTTATAATAGCTTCCCAGATCCTTGCCTCTATAAATGGTGTCCTTTTCTTGCTTATGATTTTTGCTCTAGCTCCCTTCTCCTGGATTGCAACTCTCTGTTATTCCCAAATAAATCCCCTCTTTTTGGGGGGGTGGTTTGCTGGTAAGCTAACTAGCAGTTTTATTTCTAAAGTTAAAAGATGAAAGCAAAGAAAAGGGAGGGGAGGAAAGGGGCAACCAGAAGGGAGGGAATAATGAGGGAAAAAAAGTAAATGAAAAAGAAAAAGAAGAGAGAAAATATCACAGGGTTGTGGTAAGGTCTAATTGAGACACGTAAAGCGAGTTCAGTGTGCAAGGTGCTGTCATATCATAGTATTGATACATATCAGTACCCCTTAGGAATTGTCAGTATCGATGGAGGAACCTACTGTAAATAAGGCAGTATAAAGCAAATCAAATTAAAAAGAATGACTTGGCCTGTTACTTATTGAAATTATAGACAAAATGCATTCTCCTAACTCAGAGAAACAGCACTGAAATCCTCCTTTGTCTATTGAGCAAAGAGGATGGATGTGCTCTAACAGGGGAAATGTTTCTCCCTGCAGCTTCATTCACAAGCACAAAATGACAGCACAGAAGACCTGGCTTGATTCGTGGGCATCAAATAGATCTAAGCATTTTAATGACAAAAATAGCCAAGGAAGGCAGTTGTTCCCTCCGGTTTACCAGGCACTTCATTCCACATTGGGCCACTTTAAAATAGCCCTCCCATTTCCCCACTACCATTCGCAACAAAGAAAAGAAACAATCATGTCTCAAAGAGTCACTTACAGATGCAGTGGGTGGCCACAGGTGAATGAATATATTTCACACAAAATGATTTACCATCTACAGGAGAGATTCAACACAGGGGAAATGGGCCATTTGGAAGCAGTAACAGCTAAAAAGGAAGGCAGCCCTATAAGAATGTGGGTGGCAGACTTTGTATCCAATGTGCTAAGCAAGATTCCAGAAGCCATCCTGGAACTGTGGGAAGGTACACCCAGGTACCTTAAGTGACTTGAGACAAAGGATCTGAAAAATCCATTTTGTCCTTTAAGCCACAGCTTAAAAGCCATTTCATCAGAAAACTCTTTTTGATCCTCTGCCTAGGCCAAGTTCTCTGCATAGGCTCTTGGAAGACTCCATTCTTCTGCCTCGTGGCCCTTGGAAAAATGTTGATTTTTTAATTTTTGTTCTAACATTTAAAAATACACAAGAATATTCTCCTATAGACATGACACTCACTTTCAACAATCTGATAACTTCGACACATTTGCTTCATCTATCCCTTTCCTTCTCTTTCTGCTTTTATGTTGTTGAAATAAAACCTGGGCATCACGACATTTCACCTCTGATTATTCAATATGCATGCCTTTTAAATGATCAATTTCTGTCATAACCACAGTCTCAGCCTAGGTTCACCCCTAACGGAGAGCCTGAAACAAGGGCTTGCATGCAAGTTGTTATTTTGGGAAACAATCCCAAGGAACAATGTGGAACTGAGAACAGTGACCAAGGAAGAGGCAAAGCCAATCCAAGTATGTACCTGTGGACACCTGGGCTTGATTCTGTTAAGAACCCTGAGGAATTGTGGGACTTCATTCAAATTATGTCTTAAGTGACTGAAATGGGGAGTATTTATCCACTGGCTCCCATGCCTTGGTCAGGGATGCCCCGTGGGGTGGGTGTTAACATTCTTACACTCCCAGGTGTGCAATGGAATGCTTCAGAACCAGAAAAAAATGGGTGGAACGTTTCCCACAGGTGTCCTTCAGCAGGCAACAGAGAAGCCCTGAGCAGCCCAGAGCAGAAAGTGAGAGATCCGTGGTGCAGTTTAGGGGAGGTGCTGTCATGTTTCTTTCACCTGCACAACTCTGAGCACAACAGCAACAGCTCGAGTGAACACGGAGCTGGGGAGGCCAGAGCCAGGACCCAAGGAAGACATGCCTGACACGACTAGAACACCATTGCCACAGCTAATCGAATTCATTCTAATGCCTTGAGATCATCTAATACCAGTCCAAAATCAGATTCTCCCAACGGACCCAAAGAGGTCTTTTTAGATCTTGCTTTGATCTAATTAGGATCCAAACAAGCACCACAAATTGTGTCCTTAATTAGTTAAGGTTATGTCCTTAAATCTCTTTTACTCTAGAACAGTCCTCCCTCCCCTTTTCAAATACCATTGATTTACACACACACAAAAAAAACCGTATCTGTTGTCCTAAGACTGTTCCACATTTCAGTTTTGCCTCATTAGAGAGACCTTTCACATTATTTCTCTATTCCCAGTATGCCTGTAAATGATCATAAACTTGACAGTCTTTATTAAGCTCAAATAACTTTAATGGCAAGAAAACATTGTAAGTGACGCCATGTGCTTCAAAGTGCATTCCCGCTGAAGACACGTGCAGTGGAATGAATGGTGACCCCCCAAAAGTTATGTCCACCTCCAAATGCCAGAACCTGGAATATTACTTTATATGGAAAAAGATATGATTCATTTTAGGATCTGAAGAAGAACGTACCCTAGGATACCTGGGTGGACTCCAAATGCAAGCAGAGGAAGTCTGGGAGAGCCCCACAGATTCTAGTGCAAATGGAGCAGGATTGGAGCAGGAACCCCAGGGCAGCATCCAGAAGTTGGAAGAGGCCTGGAGTGGATTCTTCCCTAGGCTCCCTGGAGGGAGTGCTGCAGTGCTGGATTTCAGCCTTCTAGCCTCAAGGATTCTGAGATGGTAAATTTTAGGGAGGTAGGGAGGTAGGGATCTAACAGCCTGATCCCCCTCATTGTCAAGTTCCCCACAAAGTTTCCTTTGAACAGTTCCACTCACTAATGAGTGTGGCCTGCATTAATTACTATTTAAGGGAATAGAATGGTGATTTCTGGATTCTTTCCTTTCCGCTTTATTAACAGTTCTTTATAAAGATGGAATTTTCATTAGAATATGGGTTCTTTGCTTATTCTAAAATGCAACTCCTGCAGGAAACACTAAGGATAAGTATTTCATTCCTTCCCTTTAATTGCTATACTCCCAAGTATGGCATGAGAATAATTTTTTTTAAGTTTAGAAAAGTTTAGAAAAAAATTTTAAGAACATCTTTAGGGTCACAGATGAATTGAGCAGAAGGGTAATATTTCCCTTATTACCCTCCCTCCGATGAATATCCTCCACCAGAGTGGTATATTTGTTACGACTGACACATTTATACATTGTATATCGTATTTGTACATTGACACATTATAATTGAAAGTCCATAGTTTATATTAAGAGTCACTCAAGGTGTTGTATATTCTATAGGTTCGGATGAATGTATAGTGACATGTATCCACCATTATAATATCAAAAAGAGTAGTTTCACTGCCCTAAAAATCCTGAGTTTTGCCTATTCATGATATTAATTTAAGTCCTTATATGCATCATTGTTTCATATCTATCCCCTCCATTAGACTCCAAGCTCTGTGAGCACAGAAAATCTGTCAACCTTCCTCACTACCTAATCTGTAGTGCCTGCCACAAGGAAGGAGCCCCCGTAAGGTGTTTTAATAAATCCTTACTATTCCTAAGAGATCCCAGAGCCCCAAGGGGAATGTAGAGCCATCCCCCCCACTTCTGCCTGCCTTTGTCTTTGATCACAAAGCAGTGAAATAACATTAGGTTTTTTGCTTTTTTGCTTTGTTTTTGCATGTGTGTGTGTTTTTTGTTTGTTTTGCCAGCCCTAAAGCAAGGAAGCAAAATCCTTTTAGGCAGTATCGGCAAGAACTTGGGAAAAGCACCAGACTTTGATTGAACGGATCTTAGGGCTGTTCAACTGGAATTGTGGCATGATTTTTTTCCCAAAAGAACCATCTTCTAGGATGTGGAGGATAGGGAGGGAGGATACTTTAGCAATCATCTCTTCAAGTGCTTTTATTTATTTATTTTTAAGAGAGGGAGATTGGGGGCGGGGCGAAGGGAGAGGGAGAGAGAGGATCTTAAGCAGGCTCCATGCCCAGCAAGGAGCCCAATGCCAGGCTGGATCTCAAGACCCTGAGATCATAACCTGAGCAGAATCAAGAACGGGATGCTTAACAACTGAGCCACCCAGGTGCCCCTAGTCGAGTGCTTATAAACAACATAGAATAAGTATTTTCATTAATCTCTTTTGGTGCAAGGAACAAAAACCGACTCTAGCTTACTTAAGGAAAAATAAATATTTTGGAAGATTATGATGTGGCTTACAGAATTAAAGGAAAAGCTGAAAATAGGCCTTTTAACCCATAGGAACTGGTACAGTTCCAAGGGCATAGGTAGCAACAACTCAAGGGTGGTTTCTCCACAGGACTTAGAACGAATTGAGTCCCGCTGTCATCCATGCATGTGTCACTCAACTGGAGATTAACTTCCAATGGGAAAGTGTGTGACTCACCTAACCTGGGTCACATTCATAAGTCTTGGTCAGGGAAGGACTGACCAATTGTCAATCTCATCAAAACTGCAGATGGAGTGGTAATTTATCAAAGACAAAAAAACAAGGTACAAAGAGCAGAGACGAGGGCAAGGATACAAGCAGGGAGCAGATGCCCAATTCTACCTCCTCAAGGTTCAACAGTCAGGTTCAAAAACCAATGGCTTGATTCAACCCCCAGTCAGATATTTGAACTCTCCCTGTAAAGGGCATAACAATATACTTGAACATAACCTCCCCACGTGACCCAAAGATCTTTCTTCTTGGAGTATACATATCCATGGCTTTTCCAAAGGACTCTGCCCTCCCTCATGGTCCTGTTGCATAAACAGGATATCTCAACTCACCTGATAGCATCAGCTCTTCCGCCAGCTCAGCTTCCAACGTCATCCTGGCGTCTTGTTATTCCTTAAGCTTTCCTGGCACACACTTCCCTAAGTTCTTTTGCGCTTGCTGACCCCCTGAGTGGAGCATACTTCCCCCAGAAAAACCACAAGATTTGCTCTCCTTCTACCTTCATTTAGCTGTTTCCTTTAACATCACCTATTTGAAAACCAGCTTCATCTCCCTTCCCGGCACTCTCTTCCTGCTTTTTATTTTCTCTACATCACTACCTGACACACTACACATTTTCCTAATGTACTTATTCAGAGTCTATCTTTCCTCTCTAGAATATAATCCCCTTAAGGACAGGAAGCTTGTCTGTTTTATTCACTCCTGTATCCCCAGACTTATTACAGTGCCTGGTATATTGTGGATGTTCAATGAATCACTGATGAATAAATGTATAAATAAATGTATGAATAAGTTTCTTGAAACTCATGTATCAGAATCAGCTGTGCAGTTTGTTTAAAATTCAACTTCATGTCCCTGCCCCCCTACTGAATTGGAATCTCCTGTGGATAGAGCCTATAGATAGTTCTACATGGAGAATCTTCCCAGGCTCAAGCTCTACTCAAGCTAATGAAAGCTAGGGTTCAAAGATTGCTGTTTCAGTGTTCTCCAAAACCAGCGTAAGCCTTCGTTCATGGTACACTCCATTAGATGTTTCAAGACAGCTCTTCTAGTTCCTTCCCCTAAAAGCTGAGAATGCCCCTTAGCTGAGAGCCAACAAGGAAACAGGATCTTCCATCCTATAACCACATGGAACTTTCTTCTCCCAACAATCTGAGTGAGTCTAGAAGGAGATTTCCCAACCACTCACCCAACCACCCACCACTCCATCCCCTCAGAGACGTCAGCTTTTTTTTTTTTTTAAGCCAGCCAACATCTTAATTTCAATCTTGTGAGTCCCTAAGAAGAGTACCCAGCTTGACCCATGGAACTTATGATCAGAAGCACTTTTGAAAGAGCTATGAGATAATAAATAGATGGTGTCTCAAACCATTGAGTTTGTGGCAATTTGTTATAGCAACAATAGAAAACTAATACAGCAGATGACACTGTTTTGGAGGGGCACAGCATGGAAGCAGTGTCCAGTGAACAGACTTTAAGAAACAGTGCTATAAAGAAATGTATCCATATATTTGCAGTGCTAATCTATCAGAGAGCTTTCAAGAAAGTTAATTTTTTTTCTTCTTTATACTTTTCTATATTTTCTAAATTATCTGTAATGTACGTTTATTACTTTCATAATCATGAAGTCTTATCTTAAATGAAGGTTTATTGTGGGAAGCTGTAGGACAGAGGTTTACCAAGTTTATTCAATGAATAAATTTCAAGAAAAAAATGAGGGAAAAGTTACAGATTAAAAGAGATTTAAGAGCTATCAATTGTTTATAATTTATGGACCTTAAACCCCAAATCAAACAAACTGCAAATAAATCAATTATGTACAGTTTATGTAGCTATTTGATATGTCATACATAGTTACATATAGTTATATGATATATATTATATATAATATTATATATAGTGTTATACAGTTACATAGTCATATGATATGTACCAGACAATTGGAAACTGAACTATTAATAAACTTGAGTATGATCATGGTATTATGTATATGTTTTTGTTTTTTTAAATATGCCCTTATCACTTAGGGAGTGAATAAAAAACATTTATTTTATTTTTATGGAAAAAAATACATTGGAAAAATATTTGGTGGAAACTGTGATGTGCCTCCCAGACATAAAACTGAAGTATTCATTCCTTCTGCGGCTGAGAAGTTTGGCTACTGACAGCTCACCCCTCAAGCCCCTCTAGAAATTATTCTCTTGCCAATCCTATTTCTTTCACTATTCAACAGGTATTGATCCCAAGCAGCACCCAATAAACTTCCTGCGTACTAATCTCTGTCTCAGAGTCTGCTTACCCAGAAAACCAACCAGCAATGATGTCAATAATAACAACAAAGTCAAAGTAACAGAGTCTGTCCTTCAGAGCATACCACAAGGGGTTCTAAGCAGGATTTTGTGTTTTTCAATAATCTTTGCAGAAACTGATGCAACCAAAGGTAGAGGCTTGGAACCAAGCTTCTCACCCATTAGATACGATTCACAATGACTGGCAGCCATCTGTGTTTTAGCTGGACTCGACTATGTGCTTTCAGGACACTGAAGGGGAGTGGGTGGGAGAAGGGCTAATATGGATGTGTGAACAGTAGTGAGCGTACGCACCCAGGCACAGGCAAGCTCCAAGGCGGGATGATGCACCAGGGGTAATGGATTCTGGGATGCACCAGGCAGCTTTCTCAGTGATGGCAGACTGCAAACAGAGGTAAAGGACCAGCTATATTTGTGAAATCAAAGTAGAGAGTGCATTTTCTTCATACATACTTTGAAGCAGAGCTGTTTGCTGTATCAGATTACTTAGACCAGTAACTGAGATAATGAGCTCAACTGAGTTAAACTAGAAAGTGGCTACCTAATGTTACGTTTATTGCAACACTGAACAACCAGATGCCAGTTACAGCAGGCTTAAGGAGGATAAAATGGGTTTCTATTTAGGTTTTGCCTTTCTAACTTCTTTTTCCTACCCTTCAAACCCTTTCTCCACCCCAATCTCCCTCCCATTTTCTTTTATGTCTAACTCAAGGACTGACAAAGTATAGCTGCTGGGGCCAAATCCAGCCAGCTTCCCATCTTTCAACGGTCCTCAAACTAAGAATCATTTGAAAGGATTGCACTTGAAACTGTTGTATAAGTACATATATAATGGTCTTAATTTTGCCTCTTTGCCTGCAAAGACTTAAATACTTATGATCTGGTCCTTCAAGAAGAAGTTTGTTGACCCCCTGGTCTAGCTCACAAAGCAGCATTCATGGAGAGGAAAATTGCAAGTGAGTGCCCACTTTTATTTGCAATAGATTTTTTCATATATCTGTGAAGGACTTGGGGATACACACCAGATGAGTGTCCAGATGTAATCCAGATGAAATTTTGTCTTGTGCTGACATCTCAGCAAAGCTCTTCTGAGCAGGTTCTGTTGGCTGTCCTTTCTCAGGATTCATGAGTTCCTAACGGTTGTAGAGCAGGTACTAGCTTTTTATTCATCCATTTGACAAATATGTATTGAGTGCTGAGTAGAGATGAGTGACAGAGGCCCTGTGACAGAGGATGAATACACTTCAATGAATAAAAGCCATCTATCCAGGGCCTTGTAGAGATTGCAATCCAATCAGCCTGTGCACAATCCACATGTGCAGTCCTCAAATGCAGCATGGACATCACCTAGGGACTTGGTAGAAAAGAAAATTCTCAGCCCCCACACTATATCTATTGAGTCAGAAGTCTGGGGGTTGTGGGATCCAGCCATCTCAAGTTTGAGAACCACTGAGCTAAGCCAGCAAGGTTAGTGCTGGGAAAGTGGTTTCACAAATCAGGTTTTAGGAATGCAATTAGTTCTTTACAGAACCCATGTTAGAGGGTACTTTGGGCACCTTCCTATTCTCTGTATTTTTACTAAAGTTAAAGGAAATTGGTAGTAAAAACACATTATACAATGTGTAGGTTGCTTAGTATGTGCAGAACACTGAGCTGGGCACTGCACTGAATGCTAAGGACATAAAGGCTGCTTGTTGCCTTGCTGCCTTCCCAGTAAATAAGAAAGTGAACCTGGGTGGCTCAGTCAGTTAAGCATCTGCCTTCGCCTCAGGTCATGATCCCTGAGTTCGAGCCTGGGTTCGAGGCTGAGTTCTCTGCTCAGCAGAGAGCCTGCTTCTCCCTCTCCCTCTGCCTGCTGCTCCCCCTGCTTCTGTTCTCTCTCCCTCTTTTTCTCTGTCAAATAAATAAATAAAATATTTTTTAAAAAACACTTTATTTACAAAAATAGGCAGCAGACCCATGGATTATAGTTTGCTACACCCTGTTATATATCATCATATATCATATACCATTACGTATGATGCCATAAACCATCCTGTATGGTTCCACTATATATTTCATCCTGTTCACACTTTTTACACAATTATCCCTGTAATTTTGTGATCTGATCACCGAATTTTGATTTTACAAAGCTCTGTTAGTGTCCTGTTCGTGCTAAAGTTTCTGAGATGTAGCCTTCTAGATACAACATTACTCCAATAAATACTCACATTCTACTTGTTTATTATCACAGTATTAACTGTTGTGACACCTTGAAGTTAATATTATTATTTCAGAGATTAGAAACTAAGGATTAAACAGATTAAACAAATTATTAAAATTCATGCAAATAAGTTTTGGAGCCAAGGCTCAAACTCTGTTTCTTCTAGCACCAAAGTTCAGACCTTTAGTCATTACCAGATACTGCCTCCCCCGTGCACTGAACAGCCAGTATGTGATTAACCTTTAACCAGAAATTGGCTTCAGGGTGCAAATTCAACATTTATGTTTGATGGGCTATTTCTCTTTTTGACTCTGTTCTATGACTGATCCCAGTTTCATGTAAATCCTTAAGTCTCAGGGCAATCACACTTACATTGTAGATGGGCCATAACCCAAACCTGTAAGTGCAATGCTAGTTAAATAATTCCAGAAGAGTAAACATTCTTTAATGGCCCAATCACTAACATAATATCCTTTGCAACATAGTTCTTAGTCATTTTTCCAAGGTCTAACTCTCTATGTGACCAATGGTAGATCTTTCCTCTCTTTAGATATTAATTTTCCTACCTGACACTAAGGGTCTTAGTCTATACATTATCAAAAAAAGCTATCTTTTAGTACAGAATTCTAATCCTATAACAATATGACAGTCTTCCTCCAAGTATTCCACAATTAAGGAGACAATCCCATGTGTTTTTCCTTGGTTACGGAACAATTCTTCTGTTGATATATATGTTAAACCAATTGTGCAACTTTGTAGCACTTATCACCGAAAAAATAAAGAATCATTGCAAAACATGGAGCAGAGATTAATACCGGTGGCCATCACCATTTCTAAAAAAAAAAAAAAAAAAAAAAAAAAAAAAAAAAAATCATAAACAAAGCCAAAGATGATAATATTTTCACATGCAATATTCTGAAAATGGGAAGAGAAAATAAAAGTTGATAAAATAAAGTGTGGCGGATCTGAGAATACAAGCAGATCTGTACAGATGGGAACATCAGTGAACAAGCAACCATATGCATGTTTTCAGGTCAGATGGAGAGCCACTGAAAATAGATCAGAAAGCACCACAGCCTGACAGGCACGCATTTGAGAGGGGAATTTAAACTCAACCACCGTAGAGGAAGAAAAAGCCTCACCGTCATCATATTTCCCTAATAAGACTGACAGGTCGATCATTCAGAAAACAAGAGGAGCCCAGACACAGGAGAGAAACATGGCTTACGACAATGAACACAGAAAGAGGTTCCAGGCTTCCCTGAAGATTCATCAGCTCCAGCAGTGCCTGCTTCGGATAAATTTGTTTACCATTGAAAGTGAAATGAAAAGTGAGGACTTTTTTCACAAAGCTGCCTTCATTTAATTTAAAGGTTAGTGGTGATTCTTAGATTATGCCCTTCCTTTTTTATTGTTGCAAAATTTATTTCTTCTAGAAGAAATGATGAGAGTTACTGATGGTTGACTTGGCATTCTTCTTCATTGTCTCTTAACAAGATAAAAGTTTGTGAGCTTGCTTTCAGCTCCATCAAAACAAAAATTGAAGGGGCGCCTGGGTGGCGGAGTCGTTAAGTGTCTGCCTTCGGCTCAGGGCGTGATCCCAGTGTTCTGGGATCAAGTCCCACATCAGGCTCCTCTGCTATGAGCCTGCTTCTTCCTCTCCCACTGCCCCTGCTTGTGTTCCCTCTCTCGCTCGCTGTCTCTCCCTGTCAAATAAATAAATAAAATCTTTTAAAAAAATTGAATTTTTTTTAATTCATGAAATCCGAAAGGACATGGGACCCGGCTTGTGTGGCACTTGGATACTGTCATTTTGTAGATCCTCACAATAGTTTCATTGTTGAGAGACTGTTTGATTGATATGCTTTGCATTTGTTATTTATGGTTGCCCCCTAAATCTAGCAAGCCATGTACTGTCAGTTTTTAAATTTATTTATTTGTTTGTTTGTTTATTTATTTATTTATTTTTGACTTCAGGAGTAGAATTTAGTAATCCATCACTTACATGTAACACCCAGTGGTCATCATAACATGTGCCCTCCTTAATACCCATCCCCTATTTAGCCCATCCTACCACCCACCTCCTTTCATCAACCCTCGGTTTGTTCTCTATGGCTAAGAGTCTCTTATGGTTTGCTTCCATCTATCTTTTTTTTCCTTCCTATATGTTCATCTGTTTTATTCCTTAAATTCCACATTTGAGTGAAATCATATGGGTATTTATCTTCCTCTGACTGACTTATTTCACTTAGCATAATACTCTCTGGCTCCATCCATGTCTTCTCTAGCTCCAAATGGCAAGATTTTATTGTTTTTATGGCTACACACACACACACCACCTCTTCTTTATCCATTCATTAGTCGATGGGCATTTGGGCTCTTTCCATAGTTTGGCTATTGTTGATAATGCTGCTATAAACATTAGGGTGCATGTACCCCTTCAAAACTATGTTTTTGTATCCTTTGGGTAAATACTTAGTAGTGCAATTGCTGAGTCATAGGGTAGCTCTATTTTCAACTTTTTGAGGAACTTCCATACTGTTTTCCAGAGTGGCTGCACCAGTTTCCATTCCCACCAGCAGTGTAAGAGGGTTCCCCTTTCTCCACATCCTCGCCAACATCTGTTGTTTCCTGTGTTGTTCATTTTAGCCATTCTGACAGGTGTGAGGTGGTATCTAATTGTGGTTTTGATTTTTATTTCCCTGATGATGAGTGATGTTGAGCATCTTTTCATTTGTCTATTGGCCATTCTGATATCTTCTTTGGAAAAATGTCTATTCTTGTTTTCTATCCATTTCTTAACTGGGTCATTTTGGGGGTGGGGTATTGAGTTTGATAAGTTCTTTACAGATTTTGGATACTAACCCTTTATCAGATATATCATTTGCAAATATCTTCTCCCATTCTGTAGGTTGCCTTTTAGTTTTGTTGATTGTTTCCTTCGCTGTGCAGAAGATTTTATCGTGATGAATTACCAATAGTTCATTTTTGCTTTTGTTTCCCTGGCCTCCAGAGACATGCCTAGTAAGAAGTTATTACGGCCAATGTCAAAGAGGTTGCTGCCTGTGTTCTCCTCTAGGATTTTGATGGTTTCCTGTCTCACGTTTAGGTCTTTCATCCATATTGAATTTATTTTTGTGTATGGTATAAGAAAATGGTCCAGTTTCATTCTTCTGCACAGCTATTGTCATTTGTAATTTACAAACAGGATGCCGAAGTTAAAAAAAAAAAAGCACAAGATCAAATGGCTATTAAAATGACTGTCTCGGGCACTTGGGTGGCTCAGTCAGTCAAGCGTTTGCCTTTGGCTCAGGTCATGATCCCAGGGCCCTGGGATCAAGCCCTGCACTGGGCTCCCTGCTCAGCAGAGATCCTGCTTCTCACTCTCCCTCTGCTGCTCTGCCTGCCTGTGCTCTCTCTCTCTCTCAAATGAATAAATAAAATCTTTAAAAAAAATGACTCTCTCACTTTATATGTCATCAGGGAAATGCAAATTAAAACAACAGTGAGGTACTACTGTACACCTATTAGAATGGCCAAATCCAGAACACTGAAAACACCACACACTGACGGGGAGGTGGAGCCCCAGGAACTCTGATACGTTGTTAGTGGAAATGCAAAATGGTACCACCCCTTTGGGCAACAGTTTGGTGGGTTAGTCTCAAAGTGAACAAACTCTCACCATACAATCTAGCAATCATGCTCCTTGATATTTACCCAAAGGAGCTGAAAATTTATGTCTGTACAAAAACTACACCGTGATGTTTATAGCACCTTTTTTTCATAGTTGCTGAAACTGGGAGTAATCAAGATGTCCTTCACTACCTGAATGGATAATAAACTGAAACATCCAGACAATGGAATATTATTCAGTGTGATAAAAACAAAACAAAATGAAAACAAAAACAAAACCCTGAGCTATCAAACCACGGGAAAAAAAAGAAATGTGGAGGAAACTTAAATGCATGGGACGAAGTAAAAGAACCCAATCTGAAAAAGTTACATACTGTAGGATGCCAAATACATGACGTTCTGGAAAAAGCAAAATTTTGGAGACAGTAAAACGACTCATGGTTATCAGCATCTGGAAGGGAGAGGGTGGTAGGAGGATGAATAGGCAGAGGACAGAGGATTTTCAGGGCTGTGAAACTACCCTGTATGATGCCATAAGGATGCATAGATATCATTATACATTCGTCCAAACCCACAGAGTGTACAACACCATGAATGGGCCCTGGTATAAACTATGGACTTTGGGTGATTACAATGTGCCAATGCAGGTTCACAAATATAACAGATCTGTCATTCTGGTAGGGATGTTGATCATGGGGAAGGCTTTACATATGTGGGGGCAAGGAGTATATGGGAAATCTCAGTGTCTTCCTCTCGATTTTGCTCTGAAGAAAACTGCTCTAAAAAAATAAACCATTAATATTTTTAAATGGCCATCCCTAACCCTCTGTCCTCGCTCACAAGCAAAGCAGCTTCTAATACGTGATCACAAATAACAGAAAACTCAGTGGTGTACTATTGAAAGTTGGCAAAACTCATCCTTACCCTCAAAGGAACACAAACAGCCATCAACAGATAGACGCTCATCCTCACCCACCACCTCCATGACTCAATGTGAAAGTTTCCCCCAAACGGCAAAGAAGATGTAAGTGATTTTAAATGTTTATGTCTCTTAATGTGGTGTAACCTATCAGAATGCTCCATAGCATTTTGGATATATTCCATTTTGGAAGAGTTGGGAAAACAGTTGGCAGCATTTTATGAATTTCATTTTAATGTAGAGGGGGACATTTGAATTCTGCAATCAAGAAGAGGTTTGGCTGTGACGAACTGATGTAATTCACAATTTAAACTCATTTGAGGAAAATAACAGCCGTCACATTTGCCAGGGAAGCAAATGGGATAAACAATAATGCAGGGGCAGGCGGGGGGACCCAGCTTGTTGATAGTATGCATTAGGAATTAAAAGGGCAGGGCCAGCATCCATGGGCAATCATTTGACATTATATGAAATACAACAAAGATTTTTTTAAGCACTATTTTCAAAAGGATTCATTCAAGAAGCTTTAATAATGACAGTCTGTGTGCAGTACAACCTCATGATGAGTGGAGTAGGGAAGGAAGGAAATATTTCGTATTGAATTGTGTTTTGTTTGTTTGTTTTTCTTTTTAAAAACATTTAAAAACATATCTGTACCCTCTTTATGTATCTCTCCTACCACCCACCCCCTTCCCCCGGCAACTACCAATCTGTTCTCTGCTCTCTACGAGTTTAGTTTCTGTTTTCGTTTTGTTTTCCGATCCTACATTTAAGAGAGATGATAAATTTCTCTTTGTCTGGCTTATTTCTTTTAGCAAAATATCTTCAAGTTTCATGTTGTTGCATATGGCAAGATTTCATTCTTTTTTATGGCTAAACAATATTCCACTGTTTATATATACAATATTTTCTTTATCCATTCATCCATTGATGGGCACTTAGGTTGTTTCCCTATCTTGGCCAATTTAAATAATTCTGCAATGAACGCAGGGTTGCATGAATCTTTTAAAGTTATATTTGCATTTTATTTGGATAAAGACCCAGAAGTTGGAAGAGCTAGATCACATGGTATTTCTATTTTTAATTTTTTGAGGAACCTCCATACTGTTTTTCACAGTGGCTGCACCAATTTACATTCCCACCAACAGTGCCCAAGGGTTCCCTTTTCTCCGCATCCTGGCCTACGCTTGTTATTTCTTATTTTTTAATACAAGCCATTTTGACTAGTGATATCTCATCGTGGTTGTGATTTGCATTTCCCTGATGATTAATGGCATTGAGCATCTTTTCATGTGTCTATTAGCCATCCGTATGTCTCCTTTGGGAAAATATCTGTTCAGATCTGCCCATTTTTGGTCATATTTTTTGTTTTTTGCTATTGTGTTATGTAAGTCCTTTATAGTTTTTGGATATTAGCCCCTTACAAGATATATGACTTGCAAATATTATCTTCCATTCATAGGTTGCCTTTTCATTTTGTTGATGGTTGCCTTCACTGTGCAGAAGCTTTTCAGTAATGTGGAGTTTCACTTATTTATTTTTGCTTTTGTTGCTTCTGCTTCTGGTGTCAGATTCAAAAAAAAATTGCCAAGACCTTAGTCAAGGAGATTACCTCTGCCTTCTTCTAGGAGTTTTATAATTTCATGTCTTACATGTAAGTCCTCAATCTATTTTGAGTTAATACTTGGGTATAATGTCAGACAGTGGTCCAGGTTCTTTCTTTCTCTATGTTCCTTTCATTTTCTCTTGCTTTATTACTTTGTGGTTTGATGACTTGATATTACTTTTTCTTTATTGTTTGTGTATTTGCTATAGGTTTTTGCTTTGTGGTTACCATGAACCTTACCTATAACAATTTATATCTCTAATAGTTTATTTTAATTTATAACTTAACATTTGACCCAATTGTCAAGCTCAACATTTTTACTTCCCATCCCATGCTTTGTGCTTTGTATTTTGGATATCACATTTTGCTTGTATATCCATTAACTAATTATTGTATTCATAATTATCTGTGCCACTTTTGCCTTTTAATCTTCATTCTGGTTTTATAAGAGATTAATTTACTATCTTTACTGTATATGTACCTTTCCAGTAATATTTATTCCTTCATGTATTTCCTTGTTACCAATTAGTAGGCTCTCTTTTCTGCTTAAGGAAAACCCTCTAACATTCTTGTAAGACTAATTTAGTGGTGATGAATTCCTTTAGCTTTTGCTTGTCTGGAAAACTATCTCACTTTCGATTTTGAATGATAACTTTGCTAGGTATTCTTGGTTTGGAGTTTTCCTTTAAGTACTTTGAATATATCATGCCACTTTGTCCTGGCTTGTAAAGTTTCTGCCGTAAAATCTGCTGATAGTCTAATGGAGGGTTCCCTTGTACATAACGAGTGGTTTGTCTCTTGCTTCTTTTAGTTTTCTCTCCTTGCCTTTAACTTTTGACATTTTAATTATTATGTGTCCTATGTATATATAGTGAAATGATCACAAGTTTGTTCTTTTCTTTGTGATAAGAATTTTTAACATCTACTCTTAGCGATTTTCAAATATACAATACGGTATTATTAATTGTAGACACTGTGTTGTACATTACAGCCCCGGGACTTATTTATTTTATAAATCAAAGTTTGTAACTTTTGACCATCCATTTCACTGTTAGAATAGGATGGAACAGGAAGGCTATTCTTTTTATTTGTTTTGTTGTAATGTAATGTGATATATATATAATCTTTCCTTACTTTTTATTCTCCAACTCTTTATCATGCTCTAAATTTTAGAGTCAACATTAAATAACAATTGGCAGTTATCTTCTCAAAAAAAATTATAATGTCTCTTTGTGCGGGTCTCTTTAATTTCATCTTATTTGGAACTCTCTGGGATTCCTGGATCTGGATGTCTGTTTCCTTCCCCAGATCAGGGAAGTTTTCACCTACTATTTCCTCAAACAAGATTTCTGACACACACACACACACACACACACACACACACACACCCTGGGATCCCTATAACGTGAACATTAATCCGCTTGACCTTGTCCCATAAGCCCCTTAAGCTAGCTTTACCTTTTCGAAATTCTTTTTTCCTCTTTGCTACTCTGACTGGGTGAGTTCCAACGCTTTGTTTTCAAGTCAACTGATTCCTTCTTCCGCTTCATCTAGTCTGTTGTTGAACCCTTCTCGTATATTTTTAAGTTGCTTTATTGCATTCTTTAGCCCTGTAACTTCTACTTGGTACTTTCTTGTATTTTGCATCTCTTTGTTGAAGTTATTACTCTGTTCACCCATTCTTCTCCCTAGTTCAGTGAGCATCTTTATGGCTATTATTTTGAATTCTTTATCAGATAAATTACTTATTTCCATTCCATTAAGGTTTTTTTTTTCTGAAATTTTTTCTTGTTCTTTCATTTGGAACATAATGCTCCATTTCTTCATTGTGCTTGACTCTTTGTAGGTCTCTATACAGTAGATAAAACAACCACCTCTCCCAGTCTTGAAGGAGTGGCCTTGCATAGGAGAAGACCCTTGTCATTTAACCCTGCCCCACCTGTTGCCATCTCTCAACTCTTTGTGCTTGTCCGAGTGGCCTATGATATTGTTACTAGCTTCCAGTAGGTGAGGATGTGCCAAGATCGGTTAGTGTCCCTCAAGGAAGGATCTTAGTACCTAGATTCAGACTATTTGGTAGCCAGACCCTCAAGCAGCAACTTTTAAAAGTATGCAAACATAAACATTCTTGTAGGACCACAAGCATAAGTCCATTGGTCAGGTGATCTGGCAGTGTCCTTTGGGCAGCAGTTGCAAAAACTAGGGCACCAAACAAGTATATACTCTCATTTTTGGGAGATACTGGTGAGCTGGAACAAAACAGAGGGAGAGTGCCAAGATGGACAGTGCCAGTCTTCATCCCTGGAGTGTGTTGAGTAAGGCTTTTAGATGTATGTGTTAAATTAGATGCTTGCCCTTGCAGCTGGAATTTTAATATAAGTAGGTTAGCTTCCTTCACTTCAAGTCTGGGTGCAATCTGCTCCCTCTGAGCTGGGTCCTTGGGAGAGTAAGTCCAAGAACATGACCCTTTGGGAGCTCTCTTCCAGACTGCTACAATCCTATAGGTCTTAAGACACAACTTCCATTCGTTTCCAAAGTTAGATGTTTTGGGGGCCTTCTCTCAAGCACAGGTCCTGAAAGCTGAGGTTACCTTGTGGAAGTCAAATCCTTTGCTCCTTGGGGAGGTGCTCTAGGTTTTGAGTTTTCTCCTTGTAGTGGGTTGCTGTACTCAGAAGATCTATAACAGTGAAATTGTGTCCCAGGTTCTCCTACCCACTTCAGTGTGGTTTTCTTCTCATTGGCCCAATGTATATTCATCAATCATCCAGATTTAGGTGTTCCTAAGAGGAAATTATTCCATTTGTAGCTGTAGACTCAGTGTATCTGTGGGAGGAGGTGAGTTCAGGAGCTTCCTATCTCATCATCTTGAGATGGAACCCCCTGAGAGCCCTGACATTTGTGTAACAAGTAATCCTACAGGAGATCCCTTCATTCCATCCTTTTGCAGGAGAAAAGTAGAATTCTCATGGCTTGAGATTTTAAATCCTGGGAAAGTTATGAGTGGCTGGTCTTAATGTTTGAGTCACTCTGGGTCCACAAAACTAAAATTTACCCACTGAGTGGATGTGTATGGACAATTATGTTTCCTTATTTTTCAAGAAAGCCTGTGTCCTTGTGAGGCTTACTGAAACATTCTGTCTCCGAAAAAATCCTGTAGCATTGCAAGAGAAAGAGACAGTAACAAAACGTGGTTTCCTTCTGTGCCTTTGGGCCATGAGAAGGAGAATAAAATCAAGTTTCATTTCCCATGATATGGACTCCAATATGGTTCAGAGTTTTTAAGTTTTCATCTAATTAATACATACATGGAGGAAATACTTGATTCAAATATCAAACTGCATTTTCCTTCCTGGGAGGGAGCTGGTCTCTCCCATCTGCAGCTCTTCTGCCATTAAGGTTAGGTGAAGAAGCTGAGGCTTCTTCCAGGGAAAGAGACAGATATCATGTAAGTCCAGATATTTCCAAGAGGACAACTAAGAAGCCCTTGCAGAGCTGACAGGAGCAGTCTTGGGGAAAACAAAGGCAAGAATCCAGATCCTTGGTGATTAACACAATATAATAAAATTAAATTAAAAAAAAAAAAAAAGAATCCAGATCCTTGTGTTTTGCCAGACATAGATAGTATGACACTTTAGGACACCAAGGTACTGGGTAAAACACTAGATATAAAAAATGCCAGCACGAAGGACTTTCAAAATGCCAGGAGGATATGGGAGTTCCTCAGAAGGAATTGTTCCAGGTCAGAACACTGGGAAAGCAAGAATCTAGAACAGCATGTCCAGTAGAAATATATAGCAATAGAAGTATACTACCAGCCACATATGCAATTAAAAATTTTCCAATAGCCACATTTAAAAAAGTAAAAACAAACCAGTAAAATTAATTTTAATAATATAGTTTATTTAAACCAATATGATTAAAACATTATCAATTTGATATGTAATAAACACAAAAGTATTTATCAGATATCCAGTGGATTTCATTGACAGCATATCTCAACTCAGACTAGCCATACTTCAGTTGCTCAACAGCCATATGTATTGGATAGCACAGATCCAGAAGGAATGAGGTTAAATCCTGGGGCGGTTAAAACCAGAAGAAACCAGGTGTTCTTGTAGGGACAATTCTGTTTCCTTATTTTTCTACTACAAATCTGGAACAATAGTTGGAGAGAAGGGAGAGATTGGTATCAAGAAATTGCTTAAAGCCATAGGAGTCTTTTATTCACTTACTGGGTTTTTCTGAGGTATCACATAGAAAATCTGACTCTCCTACACACGAGTTGATTGAGTGTCTCATGTGTGGGAAGGACTGAATGTGACCCCGGAAATAAAAAGATGAAAAAGATGTTAAACTTCCCCTGATGCTTAGAGGTGTGCCCATAATAAAAAACGAAGACATAATAGAATACAAGTAGACAGAAAAGCAACAGTGTGGGAATCCAAGAAAGGCAGCAATTAATTTTTCCTGGATTTGCTTAAGCTGTAAGCTCCATGAGGGCTGGAACCATCTCTGTGTTATTTGCTACTTTCTCAATAGTACCTGATACAGAGCTCAGGAAAACTTGGTAGAATGAGTGAATGAGTGAGTGAGTGAATGAGTGAATGAATGAGGGCTGGTCAGAGAGAAGCAGTTGAGGAGAAGCCTTACATGTGACACGACGTTTGAGTTTGGTTTTGAACAACCCACTGGTCTTCACCTAAGAGAGTAGAACACTAGAAACCAATAGATCTGAACGTCCTGGTGGGTGAATATTTAGGGCATATTCAGCCAATAATATTTGGTATTATGAGGTAGGAGTGCAGATGGGGACAAAAGATAAGACGGAAAAGGTAGATTGGGGCCAGGTGGTGGCAAATGTGGCAGGTTTTTTTAATGAATTGTTTGCAGGATTAGTCTATTCTAGCCACCAGCTGATAGCACTAGAGTGTGGTAAAAGTTCCCGCAATGCTAAAACAGACTTTTGCAGCATATTGATCTCCTGTTCTCAGAGTTTTCAGAAAGCAATCAACCATCAGACAGCCAAATGGTGGTAAGTGACAGTATACATTCTTCAGAACCTACTGTACATTGCTATTGAATTTTCCCCATCTCAGTTAACTTTTTTTTTCTCTCCTAAAAAAAGTTACCGAGAGAACAATATAAGCAGGGAATGAAATGAAAATGTGCTGGTTTACATTTCACCCCCAAATAATAGAATGGATTTTTTTTAAATGGGGAGAGGAGTGGCAATCTTTGCTCACTGTTATCATCAAGCCTCCCTTTCAGGATTTCTTATCTACCGAAATAATATGAAACACACCATCCAACTGGTGATATTAATGCATAAATCCCAGGAATGCATCTGGAAATGTTTGTGCTATAAAAAAATAGAATGTTCCTGACTAATATGGTACTTTATAAATTCAATGTGCAAATAGCAATAGCAAGTTTAGAGAGTGGCAATAAACAAAACCAAAAAAAAAAAGTGGGGGAGGGTAGTTTATGAAGCTTATAAAGGCATTTATTCTGGCATTTGGGTAATTGGAAATTTGATTATGGCCAACACAATTTGGGTCCATGTTAAAAGAGATATGGTGCTGTGTGATGGAAAATAAAACAAAAATTAGAGTCAGCTATGTAAGCTTCCCAGTACTGGCTCCTTTTCTTTCTAGAAAGTGACTTTTCTCTCCAATCTTCTTATTTTCATCTGTAAAATGAAGTGATAAAAATAGTATCTAATTTTGAGTTGTTATGAAGTCAGATATTAAAGAAGTGCCAGACACATGGTAAGAGCTCAGTAAATACTAGCTATAGTTTCATCTTTCCTTGAGTAATTATCGAACATCTATGCTGTGCTGAGTTCTAGAAATTCAGAGGTAAAAACCAGTTGACTTGAAAAAGTTCACTGTCCAATCTAACAAACATTTTCTAGAGAAGTATGCATCACTACGCATATTTAAGATATATGTTTCATACAGTAATGGGAATGTTTTTCTTAGACTGTTCCACAAAGCCCGGAGTTTCTCAACCTCAGCACAGCTGACATTTAGGCTGGATAATTCTTTGTGGTGGAGGGCTATCTGAGCACATAGAATGGTTAGCCACATCTATGGCCTCTGCCCAAGATGCCAGTAGCATTCCCCAGCTGTGACAACCAGACATCGCCAGGTGTCCCCTGGGACACAAAATCATCCCTGGTTGAAACCACTGGCACAGCCTGATGGCAAATATTCCCAAGTCTTCATAAATTGGTAGGGGTAAACTGACAGAACTGAAAATAGGGAGAGGGAGAAGCACACTCCTTGCTGAACAGGGAGCCTGACTCAAGCTTGATCCCAGGACCCCAAGATCATAACCTGAGCCAAAGGCAGACACTTGACTGGCAGAGCCACCCTGGCGCCTTAGTCCCTCACTTTTCTAGGAGCAAGAAAACCACTTTAGCCTAAACTGTCACCTCCCCCATATTTCCAGGGTTGAGCACAGAGCCAACTTGAGGGTAGAGGGGTTCTTTGGTCTGTAATCATGTGTGGGTCCCAGGGAGTTTCTTCTGAGTGCTCCACTGTCCCTGTCCACCTGACCCCTTTCAACGCAAAGGCTCTCTGCTGCTTCCACATCATGCCTGTCCATGCACAGCCATTGCCTTGAGGTCTTATTACTTCCTTGGCAGCCCAGACAGGAGGAATTCAGGAACCTTCTAAATCCTCCTTTTGATGCCCCCCCCAATGTGGACGAATCCCACCCACCTTAGGGTATGGAAAGTGACAGCTGTGATCTCTCCTTTGCTTCTTTAGCACATTCTAGAATACCTGCAAATTTTGTACCTTTTAATTTTTTGCCACTTTCTTTACCTATTTCTTCCAAAGTTTAGCCCTGAGGTTATAAACAGGTAATACTTGGGTTAACTACAGCCCCAGATAGGCTTTGTGTGGCTTACACAGTATTTGTTTGTTTAAGCTTGAATCTGAATCCTTTAAAGGAGGTAAGTGCTCTCCAGTTTACCACAGACCTCATTGTTCCTTGATTTCCTGCACCCAATGCACTTACCTGTTTGCATTACCTGCCGGGTACTTCTGGGCAATTTATGTTTCCAACCCCTGGCCTCTACGAATGGAAAAACAAAACAGGTAATTGAGCACAAAGCAAATTTCTATTTGAATGGAGTGAAATACAGAGGAAAAATAACAGAGATTTGGATCTCAAAATACTGTCTTAGCCACATCTGAAAAGAAAAAGCAGAGGCGCTGCAGTTGAGGTGTAGACAGGATGTCCGGAGCCCTGACACTCAGCCTCCCGAGTTTAAAAACCACATGTCTGCTGAATGAGCACAAACCCTAACGATGCCATTGGAGAGCTCATCATATGACAGCCATTTCCTTTGTCGTCCTGTCTCCCTCTCAGGCTCAACAATCAAACTGTGTAACTTGATCTTCCATACACCTGCCCTGCTCACGTCCTGAGTGATTCAGCTCCTTATGTCCCCTCCATCCCTGAATGTCTGTCCTACTATTTCTGGTCAGAAGCTTAATTATCCTTTGAGTAGGAGCTCAAAGGTCATCATCTTATGCTTTCCCAAAGGTTCTTGTCACCTTTTCAGATTTATCCTTCTCTATCAGTCCATCAGCTATAGGAATTCCTCAGGAACATCAAGGCTTTTTTTTTACCCCCTCCCTGGACAATTTCCTCCACAGTCACAGCTTCGGTGATAACCTTTTTGCAGGTGGCCCACATATGTATACTTCTAGCCTAGTAGTGACCACATATTTCATCACCTTTTTGACATCTCCTTTTCGGATATCTCAAAGGCATCTCAAGATAAACATGACTTAACCCATGACTTTTCTCTACTAAACCTATGTCCCCTTTTCAATGATGGCCAACACCAACTAGCCATCTGGTTTGCAATCAGAAACATAGGAATCATCTAGGACATGCCCCTCTCTCTTTAATTTCATATGCAAACCATCACAAATGGGGCTTACTTACAAGAGTGGTATGAACAGGCCCGCTCAAAATGGTCTTTCTGAGTCTTGTGCTTCTCCATGTATGTTATTGGAATTTTGGATTCCTCCAGTGTTTTTGGAAGGTATCATCATCAACTCTGGGGCAATGATGGTTTATATTTCAGAACTGGTCAGGCTGAGAAGGAGAGTGCCTCAACCTGCAATGATTTCCCAGGATAAATGTCACCATATAAAGAACTGTCCAAGTAGCCCACTCATCGCACTAGGTCCTCGCCACCCTCTGTCACTATGAACCCAGCCACATTAGTCTAGGCTTTCTGGAGAAATAGAACCAACAGGATGGTTATATTTATACATTATATTTATAAATATAAATATACATGTATGTATGTATGTGTTATGAGGAATTGGTTCACATGATTATGGAGGCTGAGAAGTTTTTGAATTTTTCAGAATTCAGCACAAAAAATGTAGCATTTCCTAAAAGTTAATTTTACAAAATATCAGTCTTTTTTATTCATTTTTTTTAGTGGGGGGAGAGAGAAGGGAAGGGGCAGAGAGAGAGAGGGAGAGAGAGAATCTCAAGCAGATTCCCCACTCAGTGTGGAGCACAGCATGGGGCTTGATCTCATGACCCTATGATCATGACCTGAGCCGAAATCTAGAGTCAGATGCTTAACAGACTGAGCCACCCAGGTGACCCAACAAAACACCAGTTTTATGAGATACACTGGGAAAAAAGTTAGAAAGAAAAGATTTCTTAACAATTAAGTGTTCTTTTTCCACATTAGTTTTCAATACTGCACAATACAGTACCACAAACTTAGCAGCATAAAGCAACACCCGCAGCTTCCATGGCTCAGAAGTCCACGCTTGGTCTAGGTGAATTTCTGCACAGATTTTCACAGGAGTGAAATCACAGTGTTGGTCGAGCTATGTTATTTTCCGGAACTCAGGCCCTCTTCCAAGCTCATGTGGTAATTGCCAGAATTCAGTTCCTTGTGGGGTTTGGATTCAGGCCCTCAGCAACTGGAGAGAGCCCTCTCTATAGGCAATCACACAAGCCTGTTTGTTTTTCACGGTCAGCAGGATGACCCAGTCTCTCCTTCAAGGGCTTTCACCTGATTAAGTCAGGCCCACCCAGGAAAAATCTCCTTTTTAATGAACTCCTATTAACTGATTTGGGACCCTTCATATTTGCCATATATTGTAGCCTATTTACATGAGCAGTGGTCCCTCAATTTCACATATCCCACCCTTGCTCGAGGGAAGGAGATTATATAGGACCCAGGGTTTGTAATCTTGGGGGCAATTTTAGAATTTTGCCTGCTGCCATCCAGATTGAGTTTGTGAATTAGCATGGTATGGGCTCCGAAAAAATCCTGGAGTGAAGAACTCGGGTTAACTTTGTTGCTCCCCAAATTAATTTGGCCTACATGAAAGCCTTATTTTCACATAATGCCTGTCATCATTTTTGAAATCAGTTTTCTGGGCTGTCCATGTTTTGGGATATACTGGAATGGAAAACCCCTGAGCCATGAAGTTAGACAGTTAGGATTCCAGTCCCCACCCTGCCTCTTCCCAATGGCTTCAGCTTGGGCAACTTCCCTGACCATGCAGAGCCTTGGTGAAAAGTCTGAGGTACATTAGAACCTGCTTCTCATGGCTGTTATAACAATGCAATGAAAGGAAGTAACACCTTGGAACATGTCTGGCATAGGTTAGACATCCAGCAAGGTAAAAAAGCTTGATGGCTTCCTACCTCTCCTTTTTCTTATGAGATTTTAGAAACAATTACAAAAAGGATACTCTATTGATGTTAAAGTCATATGAAGTTTCCAGATATCAGACATGAAGCTTCATAACAACCTTAGGCTAAAAAAATCTAAAATTAAAATTTAAGAGGAAAAATAGTTCTTTATTCTATGCATGATAATTAATGTTTTAAACAGTCTTCCAACAATACTATGAGACCACAGAAAAGCCAGAAATGAATCATCAGCATATGTAAGTAGATTCTGTGCTCTTCTTAACCACCCAAACAACAAAAACATGAAAAATTTGATGTTATTATTTGTGTAATAGGTTAAAATTGATTGAGACGTCTCAAAAATGTTAGTTACCACTCCTTATATCCAGCAAAATAGTATGAAAAAGTCTTCAGCCACATAATGTAAAGAATAAACTACTTAATGCCTTTGGAACAAGTGCGAAGTTTTAGAGACAAAATATTTGATGTTTAGACTAAACTGCAGGGCAGTGTCTATATGATAAGTCTAAGTAGAATGGATTATAAAGGTACAAAATGACAAAACTTGCAGGTAACATTAAAACATTGTGATAATTGTGTGACTTTTAATAAAGTACTTACCCTTTCTAAGCCTCAGTTATAGCCTAAGAAATGGATATAATACTTGTGTCATAGGCATATTGTAAAGGTGCAATAGATAAAAACTAAGTGTAATGGCGTTACCTTTTAAGTATAAAGTTAATTGTTGAACAAGTTTAAGCTCTCATTTGGTCTCAACTGTTGTTGTGTTTTGCTTTTAAATCCTTGAATGAAAAGTTTGTGCTAAATTCTGAAAAATTCAAAAACTTTTGAGGGAAGTTCATGCTGGACCTCCCTAAAGGAAAAGAAAAACAACATGCTTGAATTATTCAATGTTGTTAGCCATTAAAAGAGGGGAGACAAGTGCAGAGAATATATTACTCATAAAATTCTTTCTAAATGGAATCCTTTGCAGTATATCCCATGAGGCATCTGTAGGTCTTTAGGGACACAGAACAATTTATTGAAACTTCTGTGCAAATTGAAACTCATATTTGGAGCAATGCATTAAGAATCTATAGATCATTTATTCTTGCTCTTCGCTGAAGGAATTGCAGAGATCACTTTTATTATACAAATTCTCCTTCAGTGATTAAAATTCCTTCTCTCTGGCATATGCATGAAAAGTAAGAATAAGAATGAATAAGAAATGGAAACTGCTCTGATAGATAAATTGCATATATTCAAGAACAACGAAAACAGTGTGTGTGTATTATCATAATAAAAAAAATAAAATATATTGGGAACTCCTTGAGTTTCCTTCCTCAATAATGAGAAGCACAGAATGAGAATGTTCACTTAGAGTAATTTCATCAGCACACCAGTGAGGCCAGAATGAATGGTAGGTAGAAATGTGAATAGGGTAACATTTTGATATTACTTCTGCAAACACAGCTAGGAGAGCTAATGCTCATTTTAAACTGCATGACAAGGCTTCAAAAGAGTCACAACAAATAAAGAAAAAAAATATTTTCCATTTCACTAGTTTCTGCTGGGAGCTACAACATACCCAGTCCTTTCCTGGGCACTATCGTCCAGGTAAGAAAAAGATGTTGACATTTCCCAGGACCACTAGGTAAGCTTGTATTAATTGTGCACTCCATGACTCCGAGGGGGCTGGCCCGAGAGTTTTGATAGTGTCTAAAACAGAGTTGGGAGTCACCCAGACCTGGGGAGACCTGACTCTGCTACTTAATGCATGAACTTGAGCAAGTCTTGACTTTTCAAGTCACTTGATTTGGGGATGCCTGGGTGGCTCAGTCAGTTAAGCAGCTGCCTTCAGCTCAGGTCATGATCTCAGGGTCTTGGGATCAAGTCCCACGTTGGGCTCCTTGCTCAGTGGGGAGCCTGCTTCTCCCTCTGCCTGCAGCTCTCCCTGCTTGTGCTCTCTCTGTCTCTGACAAATAAATAAATAAAATCTTTAAAAAAAAAAGACTTGATTTCCTCATTAGTCGCAGGGGACTAAAATCACTTACCTTTTACATTCTCTATGGGTATTGAATAGGTAAATGTATTTGAGGCACTGAACTCAATATGCCATGCTCTTGCTACAGTGGTTGCTGTTACTACTCTAACAACTGCCTTTGTTTGGCTTTCCCCAGTTGCAGCCTCTTAGACAAGGATTTTGGTGCAAGAAGTTTATTTGGGAAGTGATTCCAGGAAGCACAGATAGAAGTGTTGGAAGTGAGACAGAGAAGGGAAGGAAGACAATAATGGGTGATTTACTGAGCAGGTGACTGTTACATTAACTGGGGCTCAATCCCACTGAGAAACTCTATGAGATAAAATAGAACACCTTCAGAATTATCCCACCCAAGAGGCGAGGGAGCTGGAGTATTTATCCACCAACAATCTGTTAACAGTTGAGGACTGCTTCTAAGGGAATTAAACTTTCTGCACATTTGGCTTGTCCCACATGCTGGCCAAGCCTGTTCCCAAAGGCAGACAAATGACCTCAGCCAGAGAGAACTGAAGGGATTTCAGTAAGTAGCTTTTTGATTAAAGAGGTGAAGATGTAGGGGAGAGAGGTGAGGACATAGGGGATATGGGTAGAAATCCAATAAAATATGCTGCATTCTTAATAAGCTAGACTTTGCCCATCTTCCCTCTGGCTCCTTGTCTGATGAGCTCTTCAGCTCCCACCACTTTATAAGGTTATTATAACATAGGTAAAATCTCTCAAACTGTATTCTTAGGCATCTCATTGTTAAAAGACTTTAGGCTGGCAAGTTAGAGTGTATACCCTCTGGGTTGAGTGAATTTAAAGCTTTGAGCTTGGACATCCAGATTTTATAAAGAACTGGTTTGGTGGATGTGTTCCAAGAGTTTACAACTGAACTGGGGGGACTGGTCATGCACAAGTCCAAAGTGTAAATTTACAAATTTAAGGTGCTAGTGTGGGTGCAGTGGTGTTTTCTAAGAAGTGAGATGTGAGGTTTTGTCATGGAGAAATCTCCTGAAATACCCATTGCTTTTATCTAGTATCATTTCCCATTTTACTCTGAAATGTCAAGGCATCTGAATAGGGCCAATGACCACTCATTGGGCAATCTCGAGGAAGCATCCTACTGAATTACTTTGTTTTATTAATTTTAAGAGGAAAGAGAGAGGAGAATTAGTTATTTCTCAGTTATGGCATAAGGAAAGCATCAAAGCTAAAGGTAAGTCTTTAAGTAAGAGCATAAAATTGGAAAACTTCTGAATATATACATTTTACCAATTAAAGTGAATAATAATCAGCTGGTGTCTATTTATGTTCTTAGAAGGGTGAGGAGAGTAGAAAAAAGCATAGGCTTTGCTGAGGGGAAAAAACCTGAGATCTAAGCTCCACTATTTAGAAGCTGACTTATCAGGTAACTTAGTTCATCTTTCTGAGCATAGACCCCTCTTTTGTAAAATGGGCATTAAACCTACCTTATAGCACCGATGAAAGAATATGACATATAAATATGATACATACGGTATATAAAAGTGCTAGATTCCATCAATAAGTGAACAGATTAACAAATTGTATCTTTACAATGGAATGCTTCTCAGCAATAAAAGGAATGAACGAGTTATGCACAAAACAACATGATTAATACCAAAGTAATTATGCTGGACCAAGAACAAAGAGTACATACAGTAGGGTTCCATTTATGTAAAATTCTAGAAAGTAAAAAATAATCTATCATGCCATAAAGCACATGTGGGATTGCTTGAGGATGGAGGAATCAGGAGGGGTGGGATTGATGGACAAGAACAGGAAGTTTCTGGGATAATGGAGATGCTCATTATCTTGATGGCTGTGATGGTTACATGGGTGTACACATATGTCAGATTTTATCACACTTACACTTCAAATATGTGCCATTTATTATATCTAATTATACGTTGATAAAGCTGTTACAAAAATAGTGTTAGTGACATAGAAGATTCTCAGTATATGTAATAATTCTTTCCTTCATGTGTGTTTATATGAACTTGACTCAACATGCTTGGGGTTAAATTTGTTGAGTCCAAATGAGTTGAGGCTATACAGAATTGACTTTCATTACTCTGTCTGCCTATCACCTCTTTCTTCTTCATGTAACAGGGTCTTCCCTCTTTCAGTAAACTGTTTTTTCTTGGCTCAAAAACATGGTTCTCCTTGGAGTTGCCAATCACAGAGAACCAACACTTTGGCCACTGAGGGATGGGCATATACAGCAGACACCAGTCAATGCTGTGTGCCCAGTCCCCAACATCCCTGGGCTATGCTGCAAATAGCTGGTTACCTGCAACCTTCTTCAGTGGTTTGCCCTTAGGCTACTAGAGCTGCCTCACCTCTAGGGAGCCAGAGCTAAAAATATCTAGGAGATTATATTTCCTCAGGACAACCTGTGGTCAATGACTAGTGTGCAGTTGCAAAAGCCCAGCTCCCTTCCTTCAAGATGGGAACAAACTCTGATATGCGAATATGCTCCTGAGCTCCCTGTGAGATCAGAGGTTGGCCAGCACGTCTTCTGAAATTAGTTTTGATTGACTGTTTTCCTCTTCCTCTTTCCTCCATCCCCTTAACATTTCCCACTGGGAGAACTTCCTTAATAAAACCACTTGTACTTGAACCCAACCTAAAGCAGGATGGCAAGTCTCTTTGGTCCTGAGAGATTTGTTCAGGAATGCAACTGGGACCCCAATGGCCTGACTCATCAGAATCTTAGATATTTTTAGAATTTGAGCTGGGAGATGAGGGCTCTTTTCCATCTAATCAAAAGAAGTTAAGGATGTGATACTAGAGCTCCTAGCACCTAAATTCCTCATCTTGTAAAAGAAACTGTTTTGAAAGAAGTCAAGTTGAGAGAAACTCAGCCATGAAGAGAGAGACAGATTCCTCAGGATGTTTGGATCCATGATGCCAGTTATCTTTAAGAATGGGCATCACTCTTTCCTTCTGGGGTGTTTTATGTCGGCCAATGGATACCTTGGGTTTGGTTTCAGTTTCTGTCTCTTACAACAAAGAAGTCCTGACTAAACCCCTGGTACACGGTCAGACTAGGCCTTTCTGCCCTTGCTACATGAAATTAGTCAGATGGACAAGTTAGAACGAACTGGATCAAACAAGTGAATTGCTTTTATTCAATTAGGTCACAGGAAATATCCCATTTTGAACTTCCAAAATTTTGCCTTTCAGAATTGGAGCTCAAATAGATTTCATTTTTTTTTCTGGCTTAGAAATACAACTTGTATTTTGAGTTATAATCAAATATGTTATAATAAATCCATACTTCCATGTCAGTTGTTTTTAGTAGTTTAATCTGATTTTCTTTAGAATACCAAACTCTTCCTTTGAACAGACTGAGGTTTTCCCCACACCAGACAATTCTTTCTGACTCCAGCTGGGTGTGTCCCACAATTCAATTCAATTCAATTCAATTCAATTCAATTCAATTCAATTCAATTCAATTCTGACACTAACCACAGTGCAAGTCCTACAGGTTAAGGGCTCAGTCCCACAACACTTCCCCTGCCCCCCACCTCAGATGCCAATCATAAATTCCAGGATGTCACCTGTACTTCTGACCAACCAGCTCTAAATCAGAGGTTCCCATGACCCCCTTCCTGGGTTTGGTTATTTGCTAGAATAGCTCACAGAACTCAGAAATATTTACTTACTTTTATCAGTATATTATGCAATGAAGGATGTGAAAAAGGATACAGATGAATAGCCAGATGCAGAGATACATAGGGTGAGGTCCAGAAGGGTCCTTAACATAGGAACTCCTGTCCCCATGGAGTTGGGGTGTGCCCCCTTCCAACACGTGGTGATGTTCACCATCCCAGACACTGTTTGAACCTAGTATTATTGAGATTTTTATGGAGGGATTTATTGTGTAGACCCAATCAATCGTTCACTCCAGCACTCTCCCCTTCCCAAAAGATGGGAGGTGGGCTGAAAGTTTCAAGCTTCCAATCATGGCTTAGTCTTCCTGGTGACCTGCCCCCATCCTGAGGATATCCAGGAACCCACCAAAAGTTGCCTCATTGGAACAGAAGACGCTGTTACAACCCAGGAAATTCCAAAGGTTTGAGGACCTCTTTGCCAGGAATTGAGGCAGAGACCAGTATATTTTCTTCTGCTGTTTCACGGACCCATACACCTTACACCTCCACAACCCATAGATCAGAAAGAGATGCCGCAGGTGGAAATACCTGTTACTGAGCAAAGAGAGGTGGGGCAGAATCATGCAATATAGTTGCCATTATGCATGAAATCATCAGGACATTCTGTCTTTCTTACTTGTCTCATTCACTTTTCCTGTCAAAGGCATGAAGAACTCACCTACCCACTCAGGCAACTAGAAAGCATGTGAAATTATGGACTTTTCCCAGCACATCTTTGTGTTAAATAATCAAGGTCTTGGAAAAACATTATGTTGAGTCAGACTTTCCAGAAAAGAGGCATGTAGCTAAGAGAAGTATTAAATTATATTCAATTATCAAAGTATAGCTGATAAGTAGTCAGACTGTCAGAGGGCAAGAACATAACCTATGTCATAAATTGGGACACTCTTTAGATAGATACAGATGTGACAACATACAATTATTGGGAATTCTGAGATTACTTTCAAAAGAAATCCTGATTGATAGTTGGGTCTAAAACATTAAACAAAGTGATAAAGAAGGCTATTACCTTGTGATCAAGTTAATTTGTATATTGGGACCCACAAAATAGCAGCCACCCCAGTGGCCCAGCCCACATCACAAATCTAAACCAAAGTCAGCCTGCTCTTGGGAGAAATATTTCCCTGTCAGGGAAACCTAACACACATCAATCACAACCCTCCAACTCAACTTTAGCTAGCTTATGTTACCCAACAAAATGGGACCTGTTAGCCTTATAAGAGGATCCCCAACCTTCTAGCCAAGGAAGCCCAATTTCCATGTTGCCTTTACTAATGCTGTGTAAAACTCCCCCTCGCCCTAAACCCTTCCAGAAAAATGTGCCACTGCTTGTGAGGCACTGAATTACCCTAATCAATGAATTGTTTCCCCTGGAATAAAGGAAATCAAACTCATTACTAAATTTAGTTTTGTCATCTGACTTAAAAACAATCAGATCTAGGGGTGCCTGGATGGCTCAGTCAGTTAGGCATCTTACTCTTAATATCGGCTCAGGTCACGACCTCAGGGTTGTGAGATTGAGCCCCTTGTTGGGCTCTGCACTCTGTATAGAGTCTTCCTGAGATTCTCTCTATACCTCTCCCTCTCCCCCTGCTTCCCAAATAAAAAAAATAAATAAATCCTTTAAAAAAATAAACAACCAGGTCTAAATTTAAACCCTGGTTCTGCCATTTACTAGCAGCATATTTCAGTTTTCGCAATAGCTCCATTATTAACACCATGAATGTAGCAATCACATTGGTCACAGTCATAGCTACATTTAAAGAGAGTAATATGTAACAGTGATAACAATAACAGAAAATGATTTTGATTACTTTCCATCTACCAGAGGCCAAGCCCAGTAAACAAATAAGCACTTACCTCACTGCTAAAGTGCAGTTATTATGCCTATAAAGTGAGTTATTATGCCTATTTCATGAATGAGCAAATTTAGGCTTGGAGCTCAAGTAACTTATCTGAGGTCACAGAGATAGAATGTGATTGAACTGGGATTTGAATTCGAACTATCAAATTTATAAGCTAATTTACAAAAAAATTGTTGCGATTAAGAAGGGTTGGGGGGGATGAAGGGAAGAGGGAGAGAGGATTGATAAAGGGAAACCTCACTAAAATAAAACTGGGAGGTTAAGAGAGGGCACACTGATGCCCTACCGCTCTCCGCCAATTGCAGATGGAACAGAAGAGATGGACCTTGCTCAGGACACTACTTTAGGTACTACTTGACTACCCCAGCAGGAGGAAGAAAGGTTTTCCTCTGCCCCTGGTACCAGCCCAGCCAATAAGAGACAGTCACAGCTCAGCCAATGAGAAGCCACTATATTTCCAACATCCAGTTTATTTCAATGACTTTTGTTTATAATAGTCTCCCAGGTCCTATCCCCTATGAAAGAGTATTCTTCTCTTTTATTTGGTGGACTTGCTCATGATTTTTGCTCTAGCTCCCTTGTCCTGGATTGCAACTTTCTGCTATTCCCAAATAAACCTCCTCTCCTTTCTTTCTTTTTTTTTTTTTTTTACTGGTAAGCTAACTAGCAGTTTTATTTCTAAAGTTAAAGGATGAAAGCAAAGGAAAGGGATGGGAGGAAAGGGGCAACGAGGAGGAAGGATGAGAGGGAGAGAATAATGAGGAAAAAAAGTAAATGAAAAAGGAAAGGAAGAGAGAAAATATCATAGGGTTGTGGTGAGGTCTAACTGAGACTCGTAAAGCCAGTTCAGTGTGCAAGGTACTGTCACAACATAGTATTGACATATATCAGTACTCCTTGGGGATTAAATGTCAGTATCAATGGAAGAAACTGCTGTAAATAAGGCAGTATAAAGCAAAACAAATTAAAAAAGAACGACTTGGCCTGTCATTTATTGAAATTATAGGCAAATGCATTGTCCTAACTCAGTCAGAGACACAGCATTGTCTGTCCATTGAGCAAAGAGGATGGATGTGCTTAACAGGGGAAATGTCACAAGAATATTCTCCTATAGACATGACACTCACTTTCAACAATCTAAGAATTTCAACACATTTGCTTCATCTACCCCTTTCCTTCTCTTTCTCCTTTTATGTTATTGTAATAAAACCTGGGCATTGTGACATTTCACCTCTAAATACTTCAAGACGCATGCCTTTAGGGGTGATTAATTTCTGTCATAACCACAGTCTCAGCCTAGGTTCTCTCCAAAAGCAGAGCCTGAAACAAGGGCTTGCATGTACGTTGTTATTTTGGGAAATGATCCCAAGGAACAATGTGGAACTGAGAACAGTGAAACCAAGGAAGAGGCAAAGCCAATCCAAGTATGTACCTGTGGACACCTGGGCTTGATTCTGTTAAGAACCCTGAGGAATTGTGGGACTTCATTCAAATTATGTCTTAAGTGACTGAAATGGGGAGTATTTATCCACTGGCTCCCATGCCTTGGTCAGGGATGCCCCGTGGGGTGGGTGTTAACATTCTTACACTCCCAGGTGTGCAATGGAATGCTTCAGAACCAGAAAAAAATGGGTGGAACGTTTCCCACAGGTGTCCTTCAGCAGGCAACAGAGAAGCCCTGAGCAGCCCAGAGCAGAAAGTGAGAGATCCGTGGTGCAGTTTAGGGGAGGTGCTGTCATGTTTCTTTCACCTGCACAACTCTGAGCACAACAGCAACAGCTCGAGTGAACACGGAGCTGGGGAGGCCAGAGCCAGGACCCAAGGAAGACATGCCTGACACGACTAGAACACCATTGCCACAGCTAATCGAATTCATTCTAATGCCTTGAGATCATCTAATACCAGTCCAAAATCAGATTCTCCCAACGGACCCAAAGAGGTCTTTTTAGAGTTGCTTTGATCTAATTAGGATCCAAACAAGCACCACAAATTGTGTCCTTAATTAGTTAAGGTTATGTCCTTAAATCTCTTTTACTCTAGAACAGTCCTCCCTCCCCTTTTCAAATACCATTGATTTACACACACACAAAAAAAACCGTATCTGTTGTCCTAAGACTGTTCCACATTTCAGTTTTGCCTCATTAGAGAGAACTTTCACATTATTTCTCTATTCCCAGTATGCCTGTAAATGATCATAAACTTGACAGTCTTTATTAAGCTCAAATAACTTTAATGGCAAGAAAACATTGTAAGTGACGCCATGTACTTCAAAGTGCATCCCCGCTGAAGACACGTGCAGTGGAATGAATGGTGACCCCCCAAAAGTTATGTCCACCTCCAAATGCCAGAACCTGTGAATATTAATTTATATGGAAAAAGATGTGATTCATTTAAGGATCTGAAGAAGAACGTACCCTAGGATACCTGGGTGGACTCCAAATGCAAGCAGAGGAAGTCTGGGAGAGCCCCACAGATTCTAGTGCAAATGGAGCAGGATTGGAGAGAGGTGGCCACTAGCCCAGCAACCCCAGGGCAGCATCCAGAAGCTGGAAGAGGCCTGGAGTGGATTCTTCCCTAGGCTCCCTGGAGGGAGTGCTGCAGTGCTGGATTTCAGCCTTCTAGCCTCAAGGATTCTGAGATGGTAAATTTTAGGGAGGTAGGGAGGTAGGGATCTAACAGCCTGATCCCCTCATTGTCAAGTTCCCCACAAAGTTTCCTTTGAACAGTTCCACTCACTAATGAGTGTGGCCTGCATTAATTACTATTTAAGGGAATAGAATGATGATTTCTGGACTCTTTCTCTCCTTCCTGCTTCATTAAGAGTTCTTTATAAAGATGGACTTTGCAGTAGAATACTGGCTTCTTTGCTTATTGGAAAACGAGAATGTAACTCATGCAGGAAACGCTAAGGGTAAATATTTCATTCCCCCATTTTATTTATTTATTTATTTGTAGATTTTATTTACTTACTTGAGAGAGAGAGTGTGGGCACAAGTGGGTGGAGGGGCAGAGGGAGAAGCAAACTCCCTGCAGGACGGGGGGCTTGATCTCAGCACCCTGGAATCATGACCTGAGTGGAAGTCATAGACTTAACTGATTGAGCCACCCAGGTGCCTCACATTTCTCCCTTTTAATTGCTATACTCCCAAGTAAGGAATTGTCCATGATAGTATTTTTTTTCTTAATTTTAAGATTTTATTTTTTAAAGAACAGCTTTAGGTTCACAGCAGAATTCATCAGAAAGTACAGAGATTTCCCTTATTACCACCGCTCCCCTCCGCCCACAAACACACACTCAAATGCCTAGCCTCTCTCTGCTGGTCAATATATTTCCACCAGAGTGGGTATTTGTTGCAGTGGACACATAATAGGTGTTGTATATTCTACAGGTTTGGATGGATACATACTTACATGTATTCACCATTCTGGTATCATAAAGAGCAGTTTCTCAGCCCTAAAAATCCTCTGTGTTTTGCGTATTCGTGATAGTAATTTAAATCCTTCTTTGCATCACTGTTAATACCTACTTCTCTCACCAGACTCTAAACTCTGTGAGAGCAGAGAATTTGTCAGCCTTCCTCACTGTCTAATCTGTAGTGCCTGCCACAGGGAAAGAGCACCCCTAACTTGCTCTTAATCAATTCTTTTTTTTTAAATGTTTTTTTTTTATTATATTATGTTAGTCACTATACAGTACATCCCCGGTTTCCGACGTAAAGTTCGATGCTTCATTAGGTGCGTATAACACCCAGGGCACCATGCAATACTTGCCCTCCTTACTACCCATCACCGGTCTATCCCATTCCCCCACCCCCCTCCCCTCTGAAGCCCTCAGTTTGTTTCTCAGAGTCCATAGTCTCTCATGCTTCATTCCCCCTTCTGATTACCCCCCCTTTCTTTATCCCTTTCTTCCCCTACCGATCTTCCTAGTTCTTATGTTCCATAGATGAGAGAAATCATATGATAATTGTCTTTCTCTGCTTGACTTATTTCTTACTATCCCTAAGAGATCCCAGAGCCCGAAAGGAACGTAGAGCCAGAGAGCCCACTTCTGCCAGTCTTTCCCTCTGATCACAAAGAGGGGCGGGGCCGGACGCAGGGGGCCGGGCGCTCGGGCGCGGCGGGGGGAACGGGGGGCGGTCGGGCCCGCCCCTCTCCTCCCTCGTGCCTCCTCCCTCTCCGACCTCCACGGCCCGCGCGCACTTGGCTCCCCCGCGCCCGGTTTCCTGTTTAAGATGGCGTCCCCCGCAGCAGCGCAGGCCCGGAAACTTCTGCGAGACCTGGTGCTGCGGCCCCCGCTGCTGGTGGTCAGGTCCCAGGTGAGCGCGCCCTGTGGCAGGAGCCCTAAGGCCCTCCTCGCCGCCGCCTCTTCTTTCCTGGCGGCGAGGGCGGGGCGGCGCGGGCTCTGCAGCCCTGGAAGCGACGCGGGGAGCTGCGCCCGGGCGCCCTGGGGACCCCTAGCCCCCGCTTGGATGTGGCCCCGGGGCCTAGGGGGGCGACGCCTAGCTCTCAGCAGTGGCCGGCGTCGGTTCCCTGGGCTCACGTGGAGAGCGCTGGCGCCGCACCTGGCGCTGCGTGGCCGGTCAAGAAGTTCCTTGGGCCGGGTTTTGGAGTCCTGAGGTTTTATTACCCGCTTGGTCAGTTCAGCTTTGGAAACCTCTTGACCTCTGAGCGCATTTGTTAGGCCACGTGATGAATGTGCCTAGAAACCTAACTCAGCCGGGCTGGTATTAGTAACAAACCTCCCTGAGGAACTTTCTACAGGGTGACTGGTTTTGCAGACGTCAGGGCGCTTGAGTTGGTGAAATGTGGGGGTCAAGGAGAAAAGTTGGAAACGCGCTCCCTTCTTTCAAGGAGCACTCCGTCCCAGTCCCATCACAAACATGTCACAGCCTTGCCCCTGTCCACTTTCTTCTCCTTTATGGAGACTAGAAACCTACGGAGGCCCGGGTGCTGTTTGAGCTTGGCTTCCAGTAGATTCTCCCTTCTGCAGAATGGCAAGAGTCAAAGAATTCAGAACCCTTTGGGGAGTTTTGATTTGGTGATGACTCTTGCAGAAATCACTCAACTGCTCAATTTCTGATTCTGCGTAAATAACCTCTTTCCTCTTAAAAAAGGGCAGTGTGGGGCTCAGCCGCATAGAGCAACGTCCTTGTTCATTTTCTCATTTTTAATTTATGAGAGGCAAATTATCACTCATGCAAATTTAACCAGGATATGCATAGTATAGTTTTTAGAAAAAAAAAGAAAAGATAGCTACTAATAATTTTTTGAGTTACTCTAAGCTTTGGCTAATTATAACACATGCAAGGTTTTGTTTCCCCCCTTTTCATTTCCTGACTTCTAGTTTCTCTGTTTTTGTTAATGTAAATTTAAAAGGTGCTAATACATATTACTGTAATAGCTTTAATAGGTACTCGAGAGTATGGTGGGATAGCAAAAGGAATGACAGTTTTGTCTAATTAAAATCACTAATAACTGTTGTAATAGAGTGAGGAGAATACCTCCAGGTGATCAAGTACTATTCATTATTTGAGTGTTACAAAAAACAAGAACTGTGGTGCTAACTATGAGTGTAGACTTGAATTGATGAGAAACATGGGGCTCAGGGCAGTGAAAACTCAAGCAAAGCAAGTAATTGTGCAGAGAAACCTAAGTGTTTAGCTGAGGTGTGATTGGGCTTCCTGCCTAACCAAGAAATGAGAGCTTGAACACAACACTCTATAGAGAATCTGGGTAGGGACAGATAGCCTTGGTTTGGTAAGAAGACTAGGTGAAAGGATCCATTACCTCACTCCATCCAGCAGTGTTGATTTACATTACTTGTGGATGATGTGTTATCCTGTAAACACACGGTTTCAAAGATGAGAATTTTTTTAACTTTTGGAGAGCAGATAGCGTCCAAGACGCTGTTTTACAAGCTTGACATTAGCAAGCATCTAGTCCGACCAGCTCATTTCACAGGTGGGAAAATCGAGGCCTAAAGAAGTTCAATGACTTGTTCAAGTTTGTAAAGAGAGTTTGTGGCAGAACTGATTCCAGGGTAGTTTAAGTTTCTATTACACCAGACTGTTGCTTGGTGAGTGTAGACTTCCTCATGAAAATGCATTATTGTCAATATTTAGGTTAGTCTGCTTGCCACGTAGGAACTATATCACATCGAAGTCTTAGAACTACTGACACACTTTTATTATGTCTTTATAACCATCTTAGAATTGATAATAATGAGTATTGCTCATGACTTGTAAGGAACTCTTCAGATTCTTGGCTACCTTTTAGTATCTTTTCCATCTGAGTCTCCTTTGATGTTGTGCCTACATGTTCCCTTGACTGTGCGAATATTACAATTGAACATGACCCCCCCCCCCTTTTCCATAAAACCTAAAAGTCCTCACTAAGATCTCAGAAATCTGTTGCCATTCTTGACTCAGACCTACTTTGTACCGGACCTTAGGCAAAGCCGTTGGGTGTAAGAGGTAAAAGGCCCATTTCTGCTTTAGAGAAGTAACTTTAACCACTCACCAAGGTACTCCTAGAATGATACTTTACCCCCCCCCCCCACGCAGCTAAATTTAACATTTGACACCTATTCCTGAGGTTTAATGTCATTGACATTTTTTATTTCCTCTGCTCTTGGCTTCAGTGTTTTGACTTATGACTGATGTTATATTTTTAGAGGGCCCCCTTTAGCCACTTCTTATTTTCATATTTTTTTTATTCAGCCTATGTGGAGGACAGTACTTTTCTAGGTGCTGATATTTGGGGTTAGTGAACAAAGTAGGCAGAGTACATGACCACATTATACTTGATTTTCATAAGGGTGGGGAAGGGCTTGACTGTTCATACATAAATAATAATTTGATTTCAGCCAGGCACAAAGGCTATGAAGAGAATAAAACAGGATCATGGGATGGAGAATGACTAGCTTAGCCAAGAAGGTGAGTGTAGATTAGATGGTCATGGGAAACCCAGTTTGACAGAGTTGGGTTTTGTAGTTTTGTTTTGGTCTAATTTTTTTTATTGCAATATAATGCATGCACTAAAAATGTACATACTATAAGTGAACAGCTTGATGAGTTCTCACAAATTGAACATGCCCAGGTCACCAGATCCAGATAAAAAAAACTCATCATTTAGCAGTAACCCAGAGGGCCCCCTGGTGCTCCTACTTGTTGCTACCTGCACCCTGGAAAGGGTAACCAGTCCCCACACTTACACCACCATTCCACAGTCTTGTGCCTTTTTGTACTTTATGTAAATGGAATTGTACAATGTGGACTCGCATTCTCAACATTATGTTTATGAGATTCTGGAGGTGACTTTTTGATATTTGAGCTGAGAACTGAGTAACGAAAAGTAGCCAGCCAGATGAAAGTCTGGGAGAGAGTTTATTGGGCAGAGAAGACAGTAAGTGCAAAGACCCTGAGGAGGGAGTGAGCTCAGCGTGTCAAGTAGTTAAAGAGGGGAGAGCGGTGGTACTAATAGTAGTCTGAGGTAGATGGGGCCAGATCCTGTGAGGATTTGCAGTGTCTGATAAGGAGCTTGTAAGAGCCTAGAGTGGTTAAGTGACTTGCCCAAAATTATTTAGCTTGTAAAAAATAGTTGGGTCTGAACCCTAGTCCTGGTTGCTGAAGACAAGACATTTAATCACTGTACTGTATACTTCTTATTATAGACCTGGGCTGGCTTTGAAACTTTTAGAGAGAATGTTCTGCGAACTCAGCACCCCAGTGAAGATCTAACCATTGGTAGGGCTCTTTTCACAGTTAAAGGCCATGTTGCCATGTCCAAATAGTCAGCTAGGAGAACAGGGTGCTGCATTACATGGCAGTGTGATGTATAGCAAGGCACGGCCATGGTGGGCACAGAGATTGTGACACAGAGCCCATTTCATCGGTCATGTCTTAGGGGAAATCTTGGTTGAGGGCACAGTTTAAATTTTAAATAGCTAATGGTAATTCTAAACATGATATTGTTGCCTTTTTTGTACATTTTCCCTCTCATAATGGCAGGGTGAAGTTCATAGAGCTGCTCTGTTGCAAGAGAAGCAGAGACACTGGGAAATACTGCCCGCCAGGTCCCCAACTGTAGAATCGTTGTGCGGTTCTCTGTGAAGCCCAGAGCTTCTGTCCAGGAACTGAGAAAGGAACAATACTGTCAGAGGAATCTGGTTAGACCCATGCCCTTGCTCTTGTGTACTTTAAAACGGATGGCTCCAGCTTAATTTTCTCCTCTCTCAGGTCGTAGGAGGAGAAAGATGGATGCGTGGCTTTTAGAAGTGAAGGACTAAAGGTTCTGCGCAAGTCCTTCTCAGCTAAATGAGGCTGTGGAGGCCGTGCTTGGAAGTTGTGACTCACCTATATGTGCCTTCTTGCCTAAAAGAATAAGGGTTTTTGTTTTTTGTTTTTTTTTTTTTAAGATGAAGTACAGCTGCAGTTTCTGCTGTTAGAAAAGGATATCTATCTCAGATAATTTAGATGCTGAACTATTCACCTTCTGTGTGGGGAAGACCTTTAAGTGTCCCAAATTGGTTTTGTTTACTGTAAATGAAACTTATCTTTTATGGGCGAGTGGTGGAGTGCACAGACCCAGAGTAGTGAGAATTTTGCTGCCTCCGTATCCTAGCCCAGTTTTGCAGGCACAATGCCCAGAAAGTCCCTGAAATAATGTCTTGTATTTGGGGGAGGAAGAGAAATTATGTAAGTAACCTCAGATCATTTGTCCTTCAATTCTCTTTACTACTCAGGGTGGTATTGTCAATTGATCTATCACTTTCTGTTACTCGATGGAAATATTTTGTCTGAAGAGCTTGAGAGACTTGTACACGTTTGAGCAGATGGTAAAATCAGTATACTAATGACATTTTGGGAAATAATACTCAAGTTGGTCTGGTGAAAAAGATGAAAGTGGGGAGGGCATTCCAGGGGGGAGTGGGCTGCAGGCAAAAGCAGAGGGCAGAGAGAAGGTGGAGAGATTAGAGGAGTCATTGTCACCAGTTTGGTACCGAGAAGAAGAGGAGGGCTGATGGTGATCGTTTAGGCAAATGAGGAAGGAGGATGGGCTGTAGAAAGCCTAGAACTCAGCATGTATAGAACTCCATAACCCAAAAACCAAGCAAATACTGTTCCTTTAGTTCATTTTCTGAGCACTTAATCTGTGCCCGGTGCTGTTTGGTGTAAGCTCCCTGGAGGTGGAAACTATGTTGGCTTGTTCTTCCCTGTAAATCCACTGCTTAAGAGAATTCTGAGCATATAGATGCACCTCATTAATGAATGCTGTATGGCCGAGTGAATGCAGGAAGGAGATACCGGGGCTACTCTCAGGGGGCTCATAGTTTGGTGGCAAAATTGGCATGTAAACCAATAACTATACTAGGCAGGAGAGCTGTGTTGCCGGTCTTCTAAGGCACTGCTTGTTCGTGCACTGGGGCACGTGCCGTGCCCTCCCTCTGGAGCATTGTTCCCTATGATCTTGGGCGGTGTTCCCTTCCTTCATTCACCTCTCCCATTCAGTGTTAGACCTTCAGACCGGGCTTTCTCCAGTTATTTTATCTGATTCTCCTCCTCCCCGGGGATTATTCTCTGCTCCTTTCTTGCATTATTTAGTAGTTTACCTGATGGTTTACCCTGTGTTGTTTGTTTTTGTATTTATTTACGGTTTGTGTTCCTCCCTCTCCTACAAATATAAGATTGAAAGCTCTGTGAGGCCAAAGATTTTCTTACACACCGCTGTTTCCCCAGCTGGCCTGACTAGGTAGTCAGGAAGGTTTCATGGCCTCCATGAGTGGGCGGGGTATGCAGAGAAGAGCCAGAGGCAGGTAAAGTAACAGAAGTTGAGCCATGATGCAGATAACTGAGTCAAGAAAGGAAGGAAGCGGCTGTAGAAAGTCTGCTTGTGAAAGGGCTTTCCTAATAGGACTGGTCATTCCTCATGTGCCAGAGATCCGTGCAGAGTGAGCTCTACACGTGATTTCTTTAAGCCTTGCAACATTACCGCGGAGGCGATTGGACTGTCTTCGTGATACATGTAAGGGAACAGGCATACAGGGGTCACAGAGTCACCTGCTTAAAATCACAGTGCCCGGGAGTCACCTGCCTCATGCTGACAAGCCGCTTAGGCTGTTAAAACATTAAACTGTAATGCTAAAGGATCCTGCGTGGGCTGAACCGTCCAGTTGCACCGATTGCTTACATTTGCCCATCTCTTTGCCCCAGGCGGCAGGCACCTTTGGTCGTTTGGGCTTGTGCTGACTTAGGTGTAATAATCAGTGCCGGACGGTTGTCTTCTCCAGGCTCTTATCTGCCTCTCTCCTCCCCTGGCTTCAGAGTCTGGGAAACAGAGCAACAGAGGAGAAAAGGGTATGAGTTCTGCATTTAAACAGAACTAAGTTGAAATACTGGGCCTGCCAGGTTCTTGCTTTGCAAATTATTATACTTGGCTGAACCTCTATTTATTGTTCTCTGAAAAGGGCTAATTCTCATAGATGGTTACAAAGAGTACATTTGACATTATAATGATATAGTTGGCTCACAATGATTAATTCTGTTGCAGTGAATTTGAAGCTAAATTTACTTTCATTTTTTTTAGGCTTGCTTAAGCTAGAAACATTTTTCTTTCTCAGATCTGATAAACATGTGTTGTTTGCTGCCATCTCAGGGTTAGGCTCTGGCTTGGTGTTTCCATGTGTTTGATTTCACTTAATCCTTGCAACAACCACGTGAGACGAGGTGATTTCTTTCCGTTTACATCTGGGGAACTTGAGGCTCAGAGAATCCAAAGCCTGCCTCCTGGGCCCCAGTTGTTCATTATTGTGCAGAAGGCATGAAGTGAAGATATGTAGAGGCCCAAGGTAGCAGTGGGGAAGGTCTCATGGGGAGCTCATTTACACCATCCTGGATGTGGGTCATTCCAGAAATGCTTGCACATCTTGGTGTTGACTTAGTAGTGGTGGCTTCTGGACCTCATGTACGTCAAAGGTTTGGGGTGAGGGGCATTTGATGACTAGACCTTGGTCAAAACATGTACCAAAGGGCAACCAGCACACGCCCTTTGCTGTCTGCACAAGTGCAAAGCACTTCCTGGAGGGTTTCAAGAATGTTGGAGAAGCTGTGAAATTGCATTGCCTTTGCAGGGTGGGCTTTGGGGAATGCTAATGGAGGATGGAGTTTCCTGGTATTCTGAGTTCAGACTTTGATCAGTGTGCTGATGTCATGGCCAGCTTTTACCTCTTTCTAGAAAAGGTTCCAAAAGAATAGCACTTCACCAGTCATGAAGGCATACATTTCTAATGTGTAACTCTAAAATTTATTTTAAAGTTGGGGTGATTTGATGTAATGTAAAAATTGATCCTGAAGACCTGGCAAAGCATTAGGAGTAGGTCTGTGTAAGTGTGGGACCTGTGAGTGGGGGTGGGATGTGGGTCTGGCCTCTCTTTTCCCACCACTCTCCACTTCTCCATGTGCTTGATCCATTTCCATTTTTGGGCTATCTGAGTCCCAGGGTTGTGACGCATGGGTAATGAGGAATTTCAGGAGGGATTTTGAGCTGTCCTGTGGATTTTGAGGTGGGGGAGCAGTCAAGAGATGAGGCTGGAGACAGAAGCAGGGGCAGGCACCATTCTGCTGATCCTGGTGAGTCTGGTAGTGGAGTTAAGGTTTGTTCTTGAGGGCAATGGGGAGTCCCTGAAGAGTTTGAGAGTGAGGCGACAGGGGCAGTTTTATGCTTTAGAGTACCCTTTCTGTATATAAGATGAAGAGGGTTAGAGGAATCCAAGCATGGAGATCATTTGGGAGACTGTTGAACTGATTCAGGGCCAGTAGTAGTTATGTCAGGAGAATATGTGTAAATCAGGACTGGGATCAGACTGCCTGGGTCTAAGTCTTGCCTTCAACACTGATAACTTTTGTGGTCTGTAACAATTATACATTTTTTAGAAGATTTTATTTATTTATTTTAGAGAGAGAGAGTGTGTGTGCATGAGTGCAAGCAGAGGGAGGGGCAAAGGGAGAGGGAGAGCCAGAATCTCAAACAGGGTCCAAGCTGAGTGTGGAGCCTGATGCGGGGCTTGATCCCATGACCCTGAGATCATGACCTGAACCCAAATCAAGAGCTGGATGCTTAATTGCACCCCCCAGGTGCCCCAACAATTACATATATTACCGAAAGATTAACTTTTCCTCATTTCAGTATCTCTGCGAACTGAACTTTTTTTGCACACTTGTAATTGATTGACAGGTTTCTCTCTCTTTTTTTTTTTTCCCCTCCAATGATACATAAAATGGGAGAAGATGGGGGCTTGGACCAAACTTAGGGTGACCGCATAATTTATTGTCCATTGCCAAATTGGGATACCTTAAGAGTGAATGTGAGCACTGTGAGTAATTACACTAGGTCAGCAGGTATAACAGAAACCCAGACTGTCTCTGGAAAACCCTAACTGAATTGGACTAAATGTTGGTAATGGGGGTAGGAGAGAGAGATTGGCATTATTAAGGCAGTAGACTGGAGAGGAGCCACAGTTTCCATGCTGGGTCCCCCTTGCTGGCTTCTCCTTATCCTGTGCTGAAAGCAAAAGGGTGATAAAAGGCTGTTTACCATCCCTGAGTGGAGAGGGTGTGAGGAACCACTCTAGTTAAAAAATACCTTGCTTATCTTTGCTCATAGGACCATGTACTTTGTCCCTATGCCCAAGTGTTCTCTGGACACCTTGTTATGGCCTCAGGAAAGGAACATGCAAATAAAAGAAGAGAAATAGAAAGCCCTGTAAATCTTCCTGCCTTACCAAGCACAGGTTTCTAGACCTGAGCACTGTGACAGTGACACATTTTGCCAAGCTTCAAGCCTTTTCTGATGTTAATGACATCCTGCCTCTGTTGAAAAGGTGCAGCCTGGCTTCCTTATTTCCTTCTATGCTCAGTCTTGTGTGGGTGGTGCTGTTGCATCTTAAGTCCACTTTGGTTGAGAGAGACCCTGCTTAGACATATCTCAGGAAAAATAAAAGGTTTATTGAAAGGGACATGGACTAGAACTCAAGACTAATCTTCCTTGGTGTTGGCTGTTCTGTGCCTTTACTGTAACTGGTCACTTATCATGGTTACATCTCTTTATAACTTGTATCTGCACCTGATTTTTTAGAATTTTATTTAAATTCAATTAATTAACATATAATGTATTTTTAGTTTCAGAGGTAGAGTTCAGTGATTCATCAGTTGCATGTAACACCCTGAGCTCATTACATCATGTGCCCTCCTTATTGCCTGTCACCCAGTTACCCCATCCCGCCTACAGCAACCCTCAGTTTGTTCCCTATAGTTAAGAGTCTCTTCTGGTTTGTCTCCCTCTCTGATTTTGCCTTATTTTATTTTCCCCTCTCTTCCCTATGATCCTCTGTTTTGTTTCTTAAATTCCATATGAGTGAAATCATATAATTGTATTTCTCTGGTTGACTTATTTTGCTTACCCTCTAGTTCCATCCAGATTGTTGCAAATGGTTAAGATTTCATTTTTTTTATGGCTGACTAATATTCCAGCATTCCATTTTATACACACACACACACACACACACACACCCTGCATCTTCTCTATCCATTCATCTGTTGATGGACATGTGGGCTCTTTCCATATTTTGGCTATTGTGGACATTGCTGCTCTAAACATTGGGGTATCAGCACATGGTTTTGATTGTCCATTCCCATGCCCACTATAGCCCCCTGTCCCCAAAACATCATTCAGCTTCTTCTGTCTCCCGGAATGTTATACTTCTAATAAGAAAATCTCATTTGTCTAGCTCATCCTTTTGTATTCAGGTTTAGATCACTGGCCAGCTGAAAATTGACTATTTTGCATAAGGTGTTTTTCTCCATCCTACAGCACATGGCTGAGGTGGGAAGGTTTTAGGAACAGCACCATGGCTCCCCCAGTAGCAGAGCTCAGGCCTGATCCATTTAGAGCATCATGATGTTTTCCATTCTTCATGAACAGCTGCTGACCTTTCTTCTTTTCTCCAAGATCACATGTTCATGGTTGCTTTGTTTTCTTTTTCACATTTCCAACTTCCTAAAGATTTTCTTACCATTCACCGTTTTGATCTGTTTTGGGTTAATTTATCAGACTTGAAGGTGATGGCAGTGGGCCTTGTTTTAGACTGTTTTCTTATGATTAAAATGAAGAGTATTTCTTAGGAAGGAATTACTAAATGGGAAAATGGGATGTCATGAGAAGTCAGCTCATTTATCCAAATAGCCAACGAGTATTTCAAAAATACATATAGATAGTGGGCTTCATACAGGCCCAGAACACTTCCTCAGCTTTGCTTGAAACAATATTCTGAGTTGAAATTACTCAACTTCTCTTAGTTTACCTCCACTTTATGCTTCCCGAAGAGTATTTGTTTGGATCTTTTGGCCACCACTCAATAATGAGCTTCTTATTGGGCAGGGCTTCCTGTAAGCCACCTGCAGAGGCTGCTGGTTCCCACATTAGTCCCTGGTGCAGTCAGCTGGGACTCGGGGCAGCGTTCATTTCATTCAAACCCATGGCCTTGCGATAATTATTTACGTATTTTATTTTTAAGACACTTTTCCCCCTACATGTCAACATCTCTGTATTCCAGATATGTTTTTTACCAGTGTCATAGATTGATTGGCAAGTTTTTCCCAATGGTACATAAAAGTGGTACAAAACTTTGTTGGTTGTAAAATTTGATGAAATTACTCTGTGCCTGAGTTTCCTCACCTGCAAAATGGGGAGAGTTACAATACTCACCTCTCAGGGTTGCACTGAGCAGTAACTGAGCTCATGTACCCTCTTAGCACTGTGCCTTAAATTGTCAATACATATTAGTGATTGGTTTAGGGATTATTATTGCAAACTAGAATCAGAAAGGCTTTATTTTCATAGATCTTTTCCCTGCCTTCCCTGTAAATCCCCTCAGTGCCTCAGTTTGCAAGGAAGATGAGCAATGGAAGCCCAGAGTAGAGAATCGGAAAAGTCAAGGTAGGCAATTACATGAAAGGAAAGAGAGAGTCTCCTTGTGGTGCCTTGTGTGTGCTCAGGAATAGAGGAATAAAATGAAATCTCTTGGGAAAAGGACTTTCTTGCTGTCAGCACTGATTGGGAGATGTTTAGCCTTATCAGAAAATTCTAGTTTTTGCCAGATCAATGGGGATCTCTTCACATTTGTATAAGGAAACTCCGGTGTCTTTTGTGTGTTGCCCCCATCTTCTGATCCTGCTCTCCTAATTGCTGTCAGGATGATGTAGTTACAACAGCCTGGACTTTGAAGGACTTATTTGGGTTAATTTACCTTTGAAAAAGGGAGGAAAACCACATTGAATATGCACTCTCATTCCAGCCTTAGGGCTTCCATAGGCCTTAAATAAGTAATATAAAGAAAGCTGAAAGTTATTAATTATTTTTGATTAAGGGGATAAACTATTAATGGCGAGTATTTCTTTGTTATGATTCAGAACTCTTTTTAAAGTGATGTATCAGTAAGTCTGAAAACCAACAATATAGGGAAAAGAAGAATGAATTTTTCAGTTGTTAACTTTTTTTATAATTAGCATGAAAACATAAATGTGCTATTTGGCTAATTAGAAAAACTAGATAAATTTTGAGATAGTGAAGTTGTAAACCGATTATTCTCACTAATTTAAAAATGATTGAGAAGGGTTGAATGACAAGTGTTGAGTAGTCTCCTTTGAAATGGATGCAGAAGTCTTAGGATTGGTTCTTTGGGGAGGCTGAGCCTAGGGGTGTAGATTCTGACACCAATTCAGATGTATGGGTTTTCTAACACCACCAAGTGATTCTCTGAGGCCAGTTGAGTGTCCTTATAATTCAGCTCCCTTCTGGCACTGTTTACAGGAGATGACATCAGATCCCACATGTTAAGGACTCAGTCCTAAAACTTCTGGCCTCCCCCTGCCAATCTCAAGTCCAGATTGTCACCTGTGCTTCTGACTAGCCATAGATTGGAGGTCCCCTTGATCCCCTCCGCCTCAGGTTCCATCAGTTTGCTAGAGCAGCTCATAGAACCTAGAGAAACATTTTCCTTAGTAGATTACTACTGGTTTACTATAATAAAGGATATAACTCAAGAACAGCCAGGTGGGAGAGACGCCTGAGGCAAGGTATGTGAGTAGAGTTGAATAGCTTCCATGCTCTCTGAGCCCACCACTCTCCCCAAAACTCCATGTGTTCACCAACTCCGAAGCTCTCAGAATCCCATAGGTCAGGGATTTTTATGGAGGCCTCATACATAGGTATGACTGATTAAATCTTTGGCTGCTGGTGACTGAACTCAATCTCCAGCCCCTCAGACCTCCCCTAAGAGGGATGGGACCGAAAGCTCCAGCCCTCTGATCACTTGCTTGGCTCCCCTAGCAACCAGCCCCCATCCTTACATGAAAGTCACCTTAGGTGGGGTCCAAAAGTCACCTTGTGCACATAACAAGAAGATACCTTTCTCACTCTCATCACTTAGGAATTTCCAGGAGTTTTAGGAGCTCCATACTAGGACCGTGGATAAAGTCCAAATATGCATTTCTTATTACAAATCACAATCTCACAGGGACTTTTAGGATTGGAGTACCAGATCCAAAACTCCTAGCAGGGCATATTGTGAATGTAATGGATGCTTTCTTTTTTGTCCGATAAAGGTTTATGGTGAGGCTTTTCTGAGTATTATAAAATTGATTTTATAACTATATTTTATATAAAATATAATTTTAATGTGGGGGAAAACTTACACAGTTAAGCTTCAGATAGAGATGAGAGAAAATTATTGTTTCCTTTTCCATTAAAGGGCCACAAGTGAGTATGACATTTCATTTATCTTAATATTGGCAGCATGTCAGTAATGTTGTGTCTACAGTAATCCATGAGTTACAGTATTTCTTTCTTGAAGATATTTTGTTCTCTGCTACAGGATGAATCTATTTCCCCCCTAACATACTTCAAAGTCTCTTTTAATAGGTCAGAAAAGAATCCCTTTACTGGAACTTTGAAGTTTTAAATAAGCAACATTGTTGTAATTTAAGTAAAATTAATTATGAATGCAAAGCAGTGATTTTGTGATTGAATTTGGAATGTTAAGGGAAAGTAGCAAAGGAACTGCATTTTTTATTCAAAATTTGACCTTGCAAATGTCTTTTATGTCTCTGAAACCTTGTTTTTGCTTCCCACGTTTCTGAAGGTCCTAAAAATATGAATGTATATATAGTTTTTAAATTTTTATTATTTACTTTTTTATTGTGATAAAATACATATAACATAAAATTGTCATTTTAACCATTTTTAAGTGTATCTCTTTGTAGCATTAAGTACATTCACATTAAGTACAGTGTTGTGTAGCCATCACCACCATCCATCTCCAATTTTTCATTTTCCCCAGCTGGAATTTGATACCCATCACACGCTAGCTCCCCATTTCCCTCTTCATCAGCCCCCTGCAATCTTCCATTCTGCTTTCTGTGTCTGTGAATTTCTCCACTCTAGGGACCTCATGTAAGAGAAATCATACCATATTTGTCCTTTGTGACTGGCTTATTCCATTTAGCATAATGCCCTTAAATCTCATCCATGTGGTAGCAAGTGCCAGAATTTCCTTCCTTTTTAAGGCTGGATTATTCAATTTTATGCGTAAAATGGTATGTTTATACATATGTGTAACATTTTGTTGACCCATTCATTCATCAGTGAACACTTTGGTTGCTTTCACCTTCTGGCTATTGTGAATAATGCTGCTATGAGCATGAGCATACAATGAATATATATTTTATGTTAACGTTCTCCTAAGTAGAAATGTTGTCTGGTGAATAGTTGGAGCTACATTTCCTGTTTCCCATGTCTGGTTAAAATGTTTAAGAAATACCTTTACTGTTAATAGTCTATTAAATATTCATATTCTTTTATTCTTCCAGTGAGTATTTGTTAAATGCATAATAGGCACACTTATTAGGCCCCAGAGATGGTGGGTTGGTAGGAAACTTGGGCTTATGAGGTCGTTGCTGCCTTTAAGGAATGTATACGGGTCTAGTGTGGTGGAGACCACTGAGAAATGCGCGTTTGTAGGGAGAGGTGCATGGTGTTCTTGAGGGCTTCCAGGGCTCTCTGGAATGCAGCTGTAGCATTTCTCTGGAACTCACCTACGCAGGGGCTGTTCATAGCGTCTGTTTGGATAACCTGAAGTTGAGTACACGTAGGAATAGACCCCGGACATTTCTCAAGCACATCTTGTGGGCTGAGCCTGGTGTTGTGCACTTGAAGAGTATTGTCTCATTGAGTTCTTATTTCTACCCTGCGAGGTTGGCATTCTTATTGCCATCACCAAGCCCATTTTAAAAAGCATACTGGTTCAGAGACTTTACACAGAGCTGTTGTCACAACTGTTGTCCCACACAGCTCCTTGGGTTGCCACTCACATTGGTCTGTTCAGTTGTGCCTGTCATGGGTTGAGTGGTGTTCCCTCCAAAAACAAATTTATACCTTCAAGGCCTAACCCGTAGTACTTCAGAGTGTGATCTTATTTTGAGATAGGATCTTTACTGAGATTATCGAGTTAACTGAGGTTACTGTGGTGAGCCCCAATCCAGTAAGACTAGTGTCCTTATAAAAAGGGGAAATTTAGACAACATGAAGAAAGAGATCATGACGATGCTTCTACGAGTCATGGAACACCAATGAAGGCCAGCAAAGCACCAGAAGCTAGGGGAGAGGCATGGAAGGCAACCAGCCCTGATCCCACCTTGTTCTCAAAACCTTGAGGCAATGAATTTCTTTTAAGCGCCACTGTCTGTGGTGCTTTGTTCTGGCAGCCACAGGAAATGAACATAATAATGCCTTTTGGTGTTGTGCGGTATGCAAGTTTCTCAACTCACTGTGAACTTTTCCACCTGGACCCTTTTGGCATCCTTGAGCTTTCCTAGAAATGCACATTTTTTGTAGGTGCTTGGAAAGCCAGCTCAGGGACCATGAATACAAGTTGTCTTGCTTTATGCTTCATATACTTGTTTTTGAACGAAACATTGTTTCCCACTGTATTATTCACCAGTGTTGGTTTGAGAAGCTCTGACCATTTCTGAAAGATCAATTTAAAGCAAGAAGAGCTGCAATGGAGAGAATATTCCAAGGAATGGGGTACAAGCTCTGATAACGCTTCCTAAATAGGAATTCTAGAAATATTTTGAACTGCAGCAAGAAATTGAATTGAATACAGAGACTTACTTATTCAGATGTGTCAGTTCTGGTATTTTTCGTGTAGCTTAAGTGGAAAACAAGCCTCATTATTTTTTGATCTCACCTAGGTCTTAACCATTCTCTATTCAGACAGCTCATCCAAGGTTAAACAAAAAAACTACATTTTAAAATTTAGGTACAGGCCTTTTAAAAACAGTTACATAACTTAATCCAGCTGATTTTGTAATCAGAAGCATAACACCAAGCACTGTTTTTCTTCAGTACTATAAAGTTGAAATTTAAGAATAATCAGCATGCAATCAAAAGCTGATTATAAGTGAACAATAATGAATATAAAAGTGAAATCAATTCTGAGGGTTATAATGAAAGAAAAAAAGGAGTAATAGCAGTAGTTGAAAAAGGAAAGTAATAAAAAGAGGTTATGCTAATAGGCAAATAGTGGATGAAAAATCAGTCAGCGGCAATGTTCCATGGAATTCTCAGAGAGTTTGGGGTAGAATAGGAGAAACAAAGATTATAAGAGAGTAAAATTGTATATACTTGTATAGACTTATTGCCAAAGATGAAGTCATCTAGGAAAAGTCGTGAGTTTTAGGAATGAATCACATCTGGTTCTAGATGCTGACAGGTGGCATGGAGAAAAAGTTCAGTTGTATCCCATTCTAGCCCACTGATCAACTATGTGGCTTCAGGTAAGATTTTCAACTTCTCTGAGACTTAGCTTCCTCCTTAAATGGTTTAACGTTTATTGTACATTGGTTATGTACCAGGAATTATGCCACGTGCAAGGTGCATACACAACATGGCTACTAAAGCAACGTGTCCCAGAGTGCAGAGAGCACACCACTGGCATTGTGCAAGACCAGGTGATACAGGGAGGCAGCGTCAGATACCAGTGCATCACAGAGTGGGAAGCTACTCTTTTAAATATCTTTGAAATCTTACGATTTCGTCAAGGAGAATTTTCGGTCCTGTGCCAATGTGCTTTTAAGATCTTCAGCTCAGGACTTTTTACCTGGACCAGCCAGAGCTAAATCCCTTTTATTTTTTTACTGTATTAATGTTACCTTCTTAGGCAAACAACGTAGGTACTTGTTTAAAGTAAAGTTCCTTAATGAGCTAAAACCGACCACATAAAGAAATTGGTCATGGTATTAGTGTTTTGTGGATATAGCAGGAATTGTGTGTTAGCAGTTGTAATTTGGAAATCTTTGAACCAGAGTCACCTTTAAATTTCTCTCAGTTTGTGTTCCCTGGTAGCAGTTAGTGAGAAAAGGATTCATGTGAAAGTAATTTTTTGGGGGAGGTATTTCCAGGAAAGTCTGGAAGGGGATCAGGGAAGTTGAGCCAGTAGGAGAAGGAGCATAAGGACAGTGTGTTATTCAGCTGAGAATCAAGGAAGGCAACATTGCTTTTATTTGACAGGGAAGACTCGGACCTGGTGTATGTACGTTACACACTGGAGTTGGGACATGGTGTATGTATGTTACACACTGGAGTTGGGGCATCGTGTATGTACATTACACACTGGAGTTGGGACATGGTGTATGTACGTTACACACTGGAGTTGGGACATGGTGTATGTACGTTACACACTGGAGTTGGGACATGGTGTATGTATGTTACACACTGGAGCTGGGGCATCGTGTATGTACATTACACACTGGAGTTGCTCCCAGTAGGGGCAAGGGAGTTGGGGTATTTGTACATCCTCATCCCTCCCATCAGTATAAAAATGCCCAGGCACTTGTGGTTCTTCGTGATCAAGGGGAAGTTGGCATCAGTACCCCATGACAGAGGGCCCTGGGGTCTGGGTACTGGGGGTGGGCGCACACAGGGACTGTGTGGGGGGGATGTGAGGTCATGTGGGTGGAGCCCCAGTAGCACCTGCTGTAGGTCTGTTCCAAGTGGCATGTAAGCCATGTTAGCTTTGTGCATTGGACATTTACTTAATCCTTCATGCCTTGGTTTCCTCATCTAGGTTAGAATAGCAGTAGGAAAACTTTTAATTCTTCTGATGAAATTCTAGAATATGAGAATGGTTAGATATCTTTGACATTATCTCTTACATGATAAAGCAACTGAATTGCAGAGAAGTTAAATGTGGAAGACCATTTGTGCTGCCTGGGTTATGTATGGCAGACACTTGAACCCTTGTCCCCTATTCCAGGACATTTACAGCTTCTAGCTCAGGTGATGTAAATGTATTTGGGTCTTTGGATATATTTTATTTTTGATATAAACTCAGTGGTTTGTGTCTCTACATGGCCTCGCTTGGTTTTTAAGCTTTTCTGAATTAGGGACCATTTGAGATTCTGCAAAGAGATACTGAACATGTGGTTTAATATTCCCATGGACTTTGGCCTAATAAATCCTGGCTGAGCTTTTCTATCTATCTGCATTAAAAAGATATTTCTCTCAAAACTAGGTATTTTGGTGAAATGAGTTTATATATTTTTTGTTCAGAGGCTTTCTCCTTACAGGTCTGAAGTGTAATGGACCACAGGAACCTGGAGAGAATACGAATTGGTGATAGTCTCCGTAACATTTACGGCATGTTGATCAAATAAAAGTTCCTGAAATGGGTTCAGGTGGTTGATGATAACAGATATGTTTCTCTCAGCTTCCTTTGTGTGGTTCTCTTAGGAAAAAAACATAGATGCTCAAGTTTCCTTTGACCGTATAAAGAGTCCCACATATAGATTGTACTTCTACTTTAACAGTTGTTGATAGAATCTTAGGAGGAAGTTTGAAGGGGACTCAGTCCTCATGCAGAAGGCAGGACCATTTTGTATGGGCAGTGAAAACTTGTTTATGGTCACTGGGACAAGAATTTGTGGGTTTTCTTTTACACTAGATTATGGCTGTTACATGGAATCAAATTGGTGTTTTAAGACTGTTTGCATTCACCTTTAGTAACAAATACTGTAACTAAGACTGCGAAGCGGTATGTATGGTTTGGTGGGTGAAGAACACAGGCCGTGGGTTGTGGGATGGGGGAAATAGGGAGCATTGATAAAAGCGAATAAACTTTTAAGTTTTAAACATGAATAAGGTCTGAGGGTCTAATTATAACATGGTGATTATAGTTGATAACCAATGTATTACATAATTGAAATTTGCTAGGAGATGGAATTTAAATTTTATCACCCCCCCAAAAGGTATGTATGAGAAGAGTTGGAGATTAATGTGATAATTCATTTGGTGGAGGGGAATCCTTCCACAGTGTATCCATGTATCAGGTCATTACATTGTATACTCTAAATATCTTACAGTTTTGTCAGTTGTCAGTAAAGCTAGGGAAAAAATAAAAGTCAAGCAATGGAAGGGCAAGTAAAACAAAACAAAATAAAAAATATAGGCACAGCTCCTAGGTTCTAATCCTGACCCTGACCTTACTAGCCCTGTGTTCTTAGGGAACTTAAACTCTCAAAACTTTATTTTCCACCTGTGTCAATAGAGGAACCACAGTGGGGTGGGCGCGGGGAGCAGTGTGAAGACTTACAGAGGTAAAGACTGCTGGGCATATAGTAAGCACTCAAGAAATGGTGGTGGTGGTGATCATGTTAGGAGTACTAATTGTTTTGTTAGGAATTATAGTAATACATTTTGCCTTTTTGTTTAATTGAACATGTTCTTAATAGGTCATTTTACATATGGGCATGCTGTGAGGTTGGATTATATGATATGCTTTCCTCAACTAGCAAGCTGAATAACTTACGATAAATACCACATGCATACACATTTGGCAAGGAAGAATCATTCTGATGGTATTCTCTCTGGATCATCAAAAGCATGTCTTAAGAGAGTGAACTAGGTATTGTATTGTATACTAACAACCTTCAGGTTTCCTCTTCACCCCACAATGGGCCTCATTCTCTTTTTACCTCCTTTGCATGGACTCAGCATGCAAACACAAACTCCCATGTTTGTACTGCACTGAATTAGAAGGTCCCCTAAAACACTGGACTTGGATGTTCATGTACTTTTGCATGTTATGTTTCCTCTGCTGGAAATGGGCTTTTCCTGACGTCTCTCTTTGTTATCTTCAAGATTTAGCCCAAATGGTACTTCTTATAATGCTTTCTGTATTTTCTACTATTATCTCTCTGCTACCCCTCCAGAGACTGAGTCTCTTTCATCTTCATTATCTCTAGCATCTAGCACATGAAAATTCTATAGAATGAGTATGTCCAGTTGTCCAGTTGCTGTTTAACAGAGGTTTACAGTTGATAGAAGGTAAGGAGTTTGCTGCTTTTGATGGATAATTATTAACTCTAAATTACCTGGTGGGTGGGCCGCCTGGGTGTTACAGTTGGTTATGCGTCTTACTCTTGGTTTTGACTTAGGTTATAATCTCAGGGTTCTGGAATCGAGCCCTGCATTGGGCTCTATGCTCATTGCGGCGTCTGCTTGAAACTCTCTCCCCCTCTCCCCCTCCCACTCATTCTCTCTCTCTCTCTCAAATAAATAAAAAAATCTTTAAAAAAATAAATTATCTAGGAGGAAGTTAGGATACCTGGATGACATCATCAGAACTTGAAAAGTTGAGGGGGACCTAGGTGGCTCAGTCAGTTAACTGTCTGCCTTCAACTCAGGTCATGATCCCAGGGTCCCGGAATCAAGCCCCACATCGGGCTTGCTGCTCAACGGGGAGCCTGCTTCTCCCACTCCCCCTGCATTCTCTCTCCCTCTCTCTCTTTCTCTGTGTCAAATAAATAAATAGATAAAATCTTAAAAAAAAAAGAACTTGAAAGGTTGAGAGAATAATTCCCTTTCTTATTTAATAAAAAAATGCCTGTGAATAACAGATAAAAATTTGATTGTGAAGAAATGATCAGGTATTGCTTGCAGACATTTTCCTCCAGCCTCCCCCTGCCCCCACCATGTGAAAAACCAATTACTTCATCCTTTTACCTGAGGAACCCTTTAGTAAGTGTGATTTGGAATAGATTGTAATGGAGAAGTTAAGTGTTGATGGTTTAATACCTGTTCTTAATTTTCAGGGCTGGGGAACATCATGCCATACCTCCAGTTGGCACATCTTTTCTATACTATTTACACCCTTTGGCATGGTTTTCAGTTAGAATTTAGTACACTAAATGGCATCCTTGCATGTAAACATGGCTGTAGTTGGAAAAGGTTTTCGTTCTAATGTGAGATCCGCTTCATAGAGAGCAGACTATTTGAATCCTTTTTTGGTTCATGTTGTTGTCCTAATCCTGATGTTGTATTTAGTTCTCAGAGTTTACTTGGTGGCTCCTGATGTTTCCATTTATTTTGTGGTATGAAATGAAAGAACAAATGACTCAGTGAGATAAACTGTTTGAGGGGGTAGCAGAGCCAAAACCTAGTCTTTTTAAAAATATTTCATTTGGGGGCGCCTGGGTGGCACAGTGGTTAAGCGTCTGCCTTCGGCTCAGGGCGTGATCCCGGCATTGTGGGATCGAGCCCCACATCAGGCTCTTCTGCTATGAGCCTGCTTCTTCCTCTCCCACTCCCCCTGCTTGTGTTCCCTCTCTCACTGGCTGTCTCTGTCTCTCTGTCGAATAAATAAATAAAATCTTTAAAAAAAAATATTTCATTTGTTTGGGTGTGAAAACTATTTTAGGGAGAAACCCTTTTGATTTAAAAAATGTTTCTTATTTTGTCATTATCTGGATACTTTATGCCTCTTTGTCCACCATGTCTGGCTTTTCTTATCACTAATCTAAGTTTTTATTAACTCCCTTAAAATAGGATGTCTTCTAGCTTGACAGGTAGCAGTTGGCTTTATACCGAAACTTCAGTTCTGGTGAGAGTTTGAGAATACTTTTTGAAAACTATCTTGACGACTGAAGTAGCATTTTGAAGCCATGAAATTGCAGACATACAATGACTGATAGAAAAGAATAGTCTTGGATAAAGCCTATGCATATTAAATATTTTGGATGTGCAGTCTCAACAGGTAAATATTATGCCATTTCTAATTTTATATCTGAATAAGAAAATTTATCTTGTACTTACTATAAACAAACTTTGAAACTACAGAAATACGTTAAAAGGCCTTAAAGATTCCTGCAATCACCAGTGCCCTAGAGAACACCGTTGTAAATAATAGCGCAGACCGTTTCATTATTTGGCGCACACGTGCATTAGGTATATGTATGCATTTTCTTTTAAGCAAAATTAGGATCATACTAATTAGATAATTTTGTTTGTTATTTCCCTCCCACTTGACATCAAATCAAGAATACTAGCATATGCATTAACATTTTTTACAGGTATTATTTCTGATGCCAAATAGTTTGGAGAAAAAGGAGGCTGCACTCACATAGATGTCCTAATTTATTTTGTCATTTGCTTATTAGTGGGCATTTACATTATTTCTGATATTGCACTGTTTTAATGTTGTGGTGAACATTCTTGAACCTAAGTTTTTGTTTACTAATCACATAAATTTTTGAGATTTTTTTTTGGATTGCCTCCAGAAAGGCTGAACAAATTTATACTCCTGTGGTGATTAACAGTAACAAGAATAATAGTTGCTCCTATTTGTTGGCAATTTATTATATATTATAGACCACACCCTATTCTAAGCACTTTGTGTGGATTAACTCTTTTATTCCTCAAAAAACCTATCCTCCTTTCAGAGATAAAAGAAATTGACATGCAGTGTATGAAAAGGTATGTTGTGTAGTACCCTGACCTGCATCAAATATGATTTAAAAAAAGGTTTTTCTGTTTATTAGATGGGAAATAGCTTCTCATTATTTCATATTGCATTGCCCTGATACTACAAAGATTGTACATTATTTTCTTCTACCAGAAAGCAACATTATCTTTCTCTGCCTTAGGAAAAAATTTGATACTGAAAAATCTCCTAAGACAAATTCTAATTCTCATGAGTCGAAAATATAGTTACTGTTAGGGGAGGTGGGTGGGGGGGATGGATTAAATAGGTGATGGGTATTAAGGAGGGCACTTGCTGGGGCACCTGGGTGGCTCAGTCACTTGAGTGTCCAACTCTTGATTTTGGCTCAGATCATGATCTCAGGGTTGTGAGATTGAGCCCCACCTTGGGCTCTGTACTCAGTGCAGAGTCTGCTTGAGATTCTCTCTCTCTCCCCCTCTTCCCCGGCTCACAAGCTCTCTTTCTAAATAAATATGTAAGTAAATAAATAAATAAAAATCTTTAAGGAGGGCACTGTGATCAACACTGGGTGTTGTATGTAAGTGATGAATCACTAAATTCTACACTTTAATATTACACTGTTAACTAACTGGAATTTAAATAAAAAGTTGGAGAAAGAAAAAATATATAGTAACTGTTAATTTCAATAGGAAATTTTTGAGTGGATGGCTGAACTTCAAAATTAACACCTGTTTATGCTAAACAACACTAAATCCTGTTAAAATGGACAGTTTCTTCAAGAGTTAAAATCAGCGATCATAACGGCATACATTACAAGACAGTGTCCTTTTATTATTTACTCTGTAACATGTTTTTTATTCATGTCCCTTTAGCTTTTTTTTAGCTTTACTTATAGTGCATTTAATATTGGACTTACCAAATATTCATTGATATTCAGTGTTTATGTAATGGAAACTTTAATACAAGTCCTGCTCAAGAAAACCATAAAGCATACAGAAAAAAATCAATGCAAACGATATATGAGATAATCAGTATTAGGAACTGTCTACCCATGAGCGCACACAGAACAAATGTACACATATAAGACTGCTTGCGTGATGTGTCTTGTTTCTCCATTTTCAGCTGCACACAAGGCATGAGGTATCCAAAATGAGCCTTGTAAATGCAGATAATGCCATGTATGTCAAACTAGGGTTATTAAATGAAGCTCCTCATTAAGTAGAATTCTTATAACCTGATGGGTGCATCTTAGGGTCTTAGTGTCTTATAAATAATTGGGGTTGAGGAGGAGGACTGAAGCTTATTGCATGCTGTGTTGCTCAGTTAAGCCTTTTTTTTTTTTTAAAGATTTTATTTATTTATTTGACAGAGATAGAGACAGCCAGAGAGAGGGAACACAAGCAGGGGGAGTGGGAGAGGAAGAAGCAGGCTCATAGCGGAGGAGCCTGATGTGGGGGCTCGATCCCATAACGCCAGGATCACGCCCTGAGCCGAAGGCAGACGCTTAACCGCTGTGCCACCCAGGCGCCCCTCAGTTAAGCCTTTTAATTGAGCTTCATCAATGGAAGGTTTAGAGCAAAGAGGCCATGTGATTAGATTTCAGTTTCCGGAAGACCACTTTGGTGACTGGACAGAGGAGAACATAGCCACAAAAGTGGAGGCAGGGAGGCTAGAGTTAGGATGCTGTTTGGAGTTTCTTTGGAAAGATCCAAGATGATTCTTAGACTACATCCATCAGGATCACCTGGGATACTTGCTAAGTGAAGATTCCTGGGGCCCGTTGGGTATAATCTGTGCCTAAAACCCAAGAATCTGCATTTTAACAAAATTTTCAACGTTAGTGTTTGAGAATCACAGATCTAGTGATCTTTAGGATCCATTTTAACTCCATGATAGGAAAGAGAAACTCAAGTGTATGAATTTCTCAATATAGGAAAAGAAATATTTTAATGCCTTCTCATGAGAATTCATTTGAGAGTGTGTTTTGAAAAAATAGGGAACATTTTTTGGTTGCTTAATAAGCATTGTCCTAATTGCTTTTGAGAATTTTTTTCTTTTCTTTTTTTTTATTAGTTTCAGAGATAGTATTTAGTGATTCATCTGTTGCATGTAACACCCAGTGCTCATTACATCAAGTGCCCTCCTTGATGCCCATCACCCAGTTACCCCATCCCCCCACCCACCTCCCCTCCAGCAACCCTCAGTTTGTTCCCTAGAGCTCATCGTCCCTTATGGTTTACCTCCCTCTCCATTTTCATCTTATTTCATTTTTCCTTCCTTTCGCCTATGTTCTTTTGTTTCTTAAGATAATTTTTTTAAGCCTTCCATAACTGGGCAAGCTCAGTATTAATAACCTAATTTCTAGATGAGGCAACTGAAATCCATAGAATCTTGTTATTTTCAGTTAGGATGCTTTTGGCTACAAGTTGAAAACGCTGACTCAGTCTGGCCTCAGCAATGAAGTCTTCATCATTGCATATATCAGGAACTCCAGAAGTAGGGTGTGCCTCAGGTTAGGTGATTCAGTGGCTCATGTATGTGATTGATATTCCAGGATTTTTGCCTCTCTCTGCAATAAAGGCTTTGGTAGTGGTTCTGTCTTTGCTGTGGAAGCGAGATGACTAGCATTTCTGGGAGAGAGACAACATCTAGAGGAAGAACAGAGATGATCTCCTTTTTGTTATTCTCCTAGCGGGAAGAAGTTCTTTCAATAAGCCTCTTGTCAGGCTTCCTGTCACTTGGCACTTAGGGAAGATTAGGTCATATGCTCACTGCTGCAGCAGTCCTTGTAAAAGAGGTAGGATTCTCATCTTTGGCTGAGACTGTGTAATGGTTTAGAAGAGATACTGGGCAATCACCTAGTGTCTACTACAGCGTTGCTGGTGAGTGGCAGAGCTAGGATTTGAACCCTCTCTCTGTTAGACCCCAAAGTCTTCATGATGTCTCCTATGCCATATGACTCTCTAAATGTCTGTCTGTTTGCTATAAAGGCTTCCACTTGTACCTTTCCTTATTGGTTTCTTGATAGCCAGTAACCCTAATTATGTTCAAGTGTCTCCTTGCTGGCTTTCTTTACTCACCGAGCCTGAGCTCCTAGCCACGGTGAAAGGACTACATTTGCATTCAGTGGTGTGCTGCCCCATGGCAGTTTGAACAGTGGCACACTGTCAGCTAGGAGGTGCAATGTCAAGTGCAACTACAACCTGAAAATGTGTTGATGTGTGTCAGCTTGTAAGCGACGCAGGGGCCAGTTTCTGAACCTTTGCAGGGACAGCTCAGCCCAAACAGAGCCCACTAAGTGCCGTGTTTTCTTCTTGATACCCACAGCAGCCATGTGAGGTCTGTACCATCATTATCATTATTGACCATTGTTCTCATTTTACCAAAGAAGAAACTAAAGCTTGGAGAGGTTAAGTAGTTTGCCTGAATTCACCCAGTTTGTAAATGAGAATCTAGATTTAAATTTAGGACCATGGGACTTCAAACATTTTCATTTCAAACTTTTCTAAATTGTGAAATAGCTAAAAATACTGAAAAAATCCCTACAACGTATTTGTAGTTTCATATGGGATCATAAAGTGAACATTACTCCCCAGAACCCAAAGAGAAAGTTGCCAGTACCCCAGAAAACCCCATCCTCACTTTGTCTGCTGATAGGTTAATTTTTGTGGTACTCATTCAGTTGTGAAACTTAGATTCTTAATTACCCTGTTTAATTATCCTCCTTAGCACATCATGATATGGTGGAGGGGAGAGCTGTACGAACCAGAAATCAGAGGCATAGATGCTCCCCTTCTGTAATTTGTATTTATCTGTGGCAAGTCACATTTCTTCGAAAAAGACTGGCGTAATACCAAGTAACTTTTAACAACCTCAACTACCATTATCCAGATAAGGAGTTGGTTAACTGGAAAATAAAAATGAGATTGGAGGGAGGTTTTGCTTACTTTTCTGTTAATTTGGTAGTGTGGTTATAGAAACTTTTAACGATTGCAGTGACAGACTTCACTCATTTTGAAAACCAAGTGTTTTGTTCATTTATGTAAGTCAGTAAATTGCCCTTACACCTTATTGATTAAAATGTCCTAGCTCTTGAAGGACTCACAAGTATAATTTCTCTGAGACAGACTGTACTTTTCGTTTTTTAAAATCCACTGTTGAGGTCTGTGCATGATAAAGTGGAACCAAGTGGTTATTAATTTTTCATTGAAATCTTCTGAGTAAGTGTTTTCTCTTGCTTGGTTTCAAAAGGAGTCATATTCCTGAATCTAATTAGAGGCAGTTTTTGTACTGTGGGCTTATTAAGATTCAAGGCACTTTTTTATTTTAGTCTGTCTGATATCCCTTTTTAATTTCACTTAAATTTGAATTACTCTAAAGATCATCTGGACATACTGAAGGTACTCAATGTTATTAATAATGATGATGTTGACGAATCTGTTCCTTCTTATTCTTCTCAAATTCCATAACGTTATTCTTGATTCTGGATTGTAAGTGGGACCATGCTGCCCCTCCCTTCTCTCTTCCTGTGGCAGAAATCAATAATCAATCATGACACTATTCTGGTGAGCCCAAACAAGGCCTCTCGGACTTTCTTCACATAGCCGCCAAGCAGCCATTCCCAGTTGGTCCGAGTTAGTAGGCTCTTTGCCATCCCGATCCTGATGTTGGCTGTGTTAGGTCTAGACTTGCATATTTCCCCTTTTGACCTCTTGAGTAAGTTACATTATCAGCTGGTTTTTTTTCTAAATCTCTGCCTTGGACTCCCATTTTCGTACCTATTTGAATGAAAATCTTTCCCTTTATGGGGCCTCTCTGTAGTACCTCACTTCCCGTGGGTACTCACATCTCTCGAGCTGTGTACGTAGTATGTGTGCATCTCAAAACGAACAACTAGACTTACTCCTTGACCAGTCTTCGTTCGTTCCTCTGGAATTTGTTCTTGGAAGTGACTTCCTGTCTTAAGGTAAGAACTCTTTTTCTCATTTAACAATATCATACTGTCTCTGGAATAAGTGCTCCTGGCCATTTGGAACACAAAACACAGCTCTGCTTGAATCCCTCCTGAATTTGTATCAGGCTGTATATTCAGCATGACTGTGGAAGCTCCTAACAGACCTAATTTTCCGTAGCTAGTGATTGTATACTCAGGACAAAACCACAAAACTCGACTATTTGAAGTCTTTGGAGAGTAAAGAAAAGCAGGGAGATCCTGGAGGGTGGTCAAAATTAGAAGGGACAGATATACTGAGTTTGCAGTTTTGTTTTGTTTGAGAGCAGGCCATGGCTGTGTCTAAAATTCCAACAGAAAAACCTAGTTTTCTGCTCTGAAGCAGCAGAGGACAGGCTTCTGGGTAACCATGGCAGCTGGAAGCTGAGGGGGGTTCCCTGCAAAGGAGAGAGAGAGAGAGAGAGAGAGTCAGAGTCCTGGATTCGGTGTGTCAAGTCGGCCCAAATCAGAAGGTATCCTTGGAAAGTTACGTCTAAGAGGCTGACTGCAAGTGGCCCAGCCAAAGTAAAAAAGAACAGAACTAAGATTGGAGGTGCTGCCCATGAGACTGAGCCTGAATATGTGTCACCCATGAATCATGCCTCACTGAGAACTCAGCTCTTTTCACTGATGTCTGATCCGTGCAACGTGAATACATGCCTTCCCACTGTTTGGTTGCCTGTCTGGATTTCGTATGCTCTGTTCACAGTTGTTGGGTTTAGAAGGCTGGCAAGAGGTCTAATATATTTACAACCAACACAAAGCCTCATCCAAGACAACAGTTTGATAGGAGATTTTAAGGAGGATGGTTCTGCCACAGTCCCTGTTTGAACAGATCAATGGTGTGTTGTGAAGAGTCTCCTTATGCATTCTTTTTTTTTTTTTTAAATTATTGTTATGTTAGTCACCATACAGTACATCATTAGTTTTTGATGTAGTGTTCCGTGATCCATTGTTTGCATATAATACCCAGTGCTCCATGCAATACGTGCCCTCCTTAATACCCATCACCAGGCTAGCCCATCCCCCCATTCTCCTCTCCTCTGAAACCCTCAGTTTGTTTCCTGGAGTCCATAGTCTCTCATGGTTCATCTCTCCCTCTAATCTCCCCCCCTTCATTTTCTCCTTCCTTCTTCTAATGTCCTCTGTGCTATTCCTTATGTTCCACATATGAGTGAAACCATATGATAATTGTCTTTCTCTGCTTGACTTACTTCACTTAGCATAATCCCCTCCAGTTCCATCCATGTCGATGCAAATGGTAGGTATTCATCCTTTCTGGTGGCTGAGTAATATTCCATTGTATATATGGACCACATCTTCTTTATCCATTCGTCTGTTGAAAGACATCTCGGCTCCTTCCACAGTTTGGCTGTTGTGGACATTGCTGCTATGAACATTGGGGTGCACGTGCCCCTTCTTTTCACTACATCTGTATCTTTGGGGTAAATACCTAGTAGTGCAATTGCTGGGTTTTAAGGTAGCTCTCTTCTTAACATCTTGAGGAACCTCAATACCGTTTTCCAGAGTGGCTGTACCAGCTTGTGTTCCCACCAACAGTGTAAGAGGGTTCCCCTTTCTCCACATCCTTGCCAACATTTATTGTTTCCTGTCCTTAATTTTTGCCATTCTAACTCGTGTAAGGTGGTATCTCATTGTGGTTTTGATTTTAATTTCCCTGATGGCTAGTGATGTTAAGCATTTTTTCATGTGTCTGTTAGCCATTTGTATGTCTTTTTTGGAGAAGTGTCTGTCCATGTCTTCTACCCATTTTTTGGCTGGGTTATTAGTTTTTTGAGTGTTGAGTTTGAGAAGTTCTTTATATATCTTGGATGTCAGCCCTTTATCAGTAATGTCATTTACAAATATCTTCTCCCATTCCATGGGCTACCTCTTAGTTTTGTTGACTGTTTCCTTTCCTGTGCAGAAGCTTTTTATCTTGATGAAGTCCCAAAAGTTCATTTTTGCTTTCGTTTCACTTGCCTTTGGAGACGTGTCTTGAAAGAAGTTACTGTGGCCAATGTCGAAGAGGTTACTGCCTATGTTCATCTCTAGGATTTTGATGGATTCCTGTCTCACATTGAGGTCTTTCATCCCTCCTGAGTTTATCTTTGTGTATGGTGTAAGGGAATGGTCCAGTTTCATTCTTCTATGTGTAGTTGTCCAATTTCCCAGCACCACTTATTGAAGAGACTGTCTTTTTCCATTGGATATTTTTTCCTGCTTTGTCAAAGATTAGTTGGTCATAGGGTCCATTTCTAGAGTCTGTATTCTGTTCCGTTGATCTATGTGTCTGTTTTTGTGCCAATACCACATTGTCTTGGTGATCACAGCTTTGTAATATAGCTTGAAGTCAGGTAAGGTGATGTCCCCAGCTTTGTTTTTCTTTTTCAACATTTCCTTGGCATTTTGGGGTCTTTCCTGGTTCCACGCAAATTTAAGGGCTATTTGTTCCAGCTCTTTGAAAAATGCCAGTGATATTTTAATAGGGATGGCATTGAAAGTGTAAATTGCTCTGGGCAGGATAGACATTTTAACAATATTTATTCTTCCAATCCATGATCATAGACTATTTTTCCATCTTTTTGTGTCTTCCTCAATTTCTTTCATAAGTGTTCTGTAGTTTCTAGAGTAGAGAACCTTACCTCTTTAGTTAGGTTTATTTCTAGGTTTCTTATGGTTTTTGTTGCTATTGTGAATGGAATTGATTTTTAATTTCTCTTTCTACAGTTACCTTGTTAGTGTATAGAAAAGCAACTGATTTCTCTGCATTGATTTTGTATACTGCCACATTGCTGATTTGCTATATGAGTTTTCGTAATTTGGGGGTGGAGTCTTTTGTGGTTTCCACATAATGTATCATGTCATCTGGGAGAAGGGAGAGTTTGACTTTTTCTTTGCCAGTTTGGATACCTTTTATTTCTTTATTTTGTCTGGTTGGGGACTTCCAGCACTATGTTGAACATTAGTGGTGAGAATGGGCATCCCTGTCATCTTCCTGATCTTAAGGGAAAAGCTCTCAGCTTTTCCCCATTGATAATGATATTCGCTGTGGGCTTTTCATAGATGGTTTTATGATATTGAGGGATGTTCCCTCTATCCCTATACTCTGAAGAGTTTTAGGAATGGATGTTGTATTTTGTCAAATGCTTTTTCTGCATCAACTGAGAGGATCATATGGTTCTTGTCTTTTCTTTTATTGATGTGCTCTATCATATTGATTAATTTGTGAATGTTGAACCACCCTTGCATCCCAGGCCATTAGTTTATTGACTCCTGGGGCTAAAATACCACTGAAATTTTTGTTCATGTTGAGGAGAACATTATTGAGTTTAGTCAGTTACAGTGAAAGGTGGTCATAAACTTTGCTTACAAGAGAACTAATGGTTTACTTTGTTTGGACTAGAATTCTTCAATCTGCTCAGAGTCCTACCAGCACTTGACTAGAGGCTCGACGATGGTGGTGGTCCTTGTCAAGAACTTACAAAAGAAAGTGAAATCACTTCCTGTTGTTGCACCAAAGAACTTTTAATGAAGCCCTGAGCACTGTGGTGTACTGGTTCGACACCACAGGATCAAGTGTATACTAAAGGAATCCCTACAGCATGGACATGTGATCTTTCTGCTCTGTTCCATATTCTTCAGACCACATGTGAGAATTTTTCCTCTCCTGAACACCATTTTATAAAATAGATGCTTTATTCCAGCAATGGAGTAACTTGTTTTGGACAGACAGATAACACAAAGCGGGATGATGGCCTCTGGACAAAATATGCAAAATATGACAGAACTTCTACAGTGTTAACATATTTGAGGGTGTGAAGAGTAACCAAAATTAGGTAGGAACTAGAGAGGAGTCCGTCCTTGAAGGAAAGGAACTGCACTGAATGAGATCCACATTTATACAGCTTTTCCTCTGAGAGCCCTTCCCAACCCATGCAATGCATCAAACAGCTCTCCATTGAAATGTTACTTTTCCTCATCTGCCTAATGAAATTGGAGCTTCACCATTGCCAGGAACACTTATTGACACTGAAAGGAAGCATTGTTCTTTCATTGATATTTACCAAAACTAGCTATTTTCTTGGCATTTCATTATGGGATATTTATTTAATTTCGGATAGACTTGGGGGCTTGCATTGTTTGATAGGTTATAGGACATGAGGAAATCAAATAACAGAATGAAAGAATCAGGGTATATTACCATTAGGGTTTTGATTTAGTACCTGGTTTTTGAAAACGTGCTAAATTCATTTGCTTTTTCCTTGTTTTAAAGGTTTGACCTCTGTGTAAATGACTTTACTACTGAAACTGATTGCAGTGTATTATAATGTTTTTGAATATTGATATAATAAATATTTAATAGATACATTTTGCTAGTAAGTACTTCATCTAGCATGGAATTAGAGAAGTTTTACCTGAATCAACCTCTGAAATAGCCAGAAAAACATCATTGTGTCCTTTTGAATAACCTTAAAAACATCTTACTTTTCATTATTAATTTGTTCTTGCTTTTGGTTTCTGGCATAAGCACATTAATTAAAAAATGCAGTACATGTATATTCATCCTTCTATACTTGTGTATTCTAGGGAGGAGGGCGGTAGAAAAGCAAAATTTTACGGGCACAGATTTGTACTTCAATATGAAGGATCATGAATATTTCTGTACACGTTCGTTAAGTCTGGGAAAAACCAGTAGGGTTCTTTGCTTGGCTGTCTAGGTGATTATGGCGATATAATAGTTATAATGATGAAAGCATTTAGTGAGTATCTGTTTTGTGTTAGGTACTGTGATACATGCTTCGAAGGGAGGCTCTCACTGATGACAGACGATAACCTGACAGTATAGTGATTAAGGTCACAGGGCCCACAAGGTTGGTTTGAATCCTTGCGATCTCGGAAAATATTTTAGTCTCCTTGTACTTCAATTTGCCATCTACAATCAGGGATAATCCTTTTCCTACCTTGCTGTTTCCAAACGAAGGCACTGGGCTGGAGCTGCCTTCCCTGGTCATCTCTTACGTATGTTCATAGTCATTATCATACTGGGGCCAGGGCTCCAAAGCAGGTCTCTGTCTCCAGAGTCCCTGATTGTAACCACCTTCGAGTACACTGCCTGACACATAGTAGGTGCTCAGTGTATATGCTCCAAAGTACATCTCTGTAGTCTGTTTTCGTACTTCCTCATTGGGCCATTTGTAGGTAATATGTGGCAAAATGCAGAGAGAAACGTCTCAGCTTTGGAGTCTCGGAGGTAAATCATGGGCAGATGGGCTGATATCTGTATAATTCTAGAAACACAACTAGTGAACTGTTAGTCCAGGGAAGTGCCTGGCTTGTCTAATATATTTTACTGTCATGAGAACCACTGTTTGTTGCGATAAAGGCAAGTCAGTGACCCCAGTTTTATGTCGAGGGTCATTTCATCTGTGGTCCTTATATCTAATTAATTATCATTCAGGGAATGCTTACAAAATACCCCTTCCATGCCAGGACTGTACAGACATGGGGATGCAGTTGTGAATGTATCAGGCATGGTTTTTGCCTTGGAGACAATTATAGTCTCGCGGGATGTGCTAGACATTAACTATTTGCATGAATACATAATTGTACTTTGAGAGATGCCGTGAGGGCGAGTGATGGGACTATAGTGACAAAATTTAGCTTGGGAGGGGAGTGCCTATACGGGTTTTGTTGGGGGTCAGCAAACTTTCTGTAAAGGACCATACAGTAAATATTTTAGGCTTCTGGGCTTTACATTCTTTGTTGTAACCACTCTGTCACTGCAGTATGAAAGCAGCCTTGGACAAAATGTAAATGAATAGGTGTGGCTGTGTTCCAGTAAAACTTTCTTTACAAAAATAAGCAGGTGGGCAAATATATCCAATTGACTATAGTTCGCTGACCACTGATTTAGGGAATCTGGAAAGGTTTTCCAGAGAAAACTATTTCTTTGAAAAGGTAATTTAGGCCCTGGTACGGAATTCTAAAAGATATAGGGTATTATAGTAAAAATGACATCTCTCTCACCCTCATGCCCTTCCTCCAAAGAAAACACTCTTGCCAGTTTTGGGTGGGGGGTGTGTGTGTATAGTTTATTTTATAAGTCACACCTACAAATGTGAATAGACTTTCTAAAGGCCCTTTATCTGCTAAACTGACTTAGGCAAGTGTTGTAAGGGAGAGAGCTGGTGCTGCTGCTTCTGGGTCTACTGCTGTCCATTGATGGGAGGGGTTGGGGAGGTCTACTCATAGTCAGTCTTTCTCCATCAATAAATGGGACACAGTCTTTCGGTATTAAGATAGATGAGGATGTGTGAAAATTAGCGTCTGCTCCTGAGATATTCTGATAATAAAAGTGATATTAGTGTGAGGAGAAGGAGCACTTCTGGAATTGCCATGGAATGGCTTAGAAAAATGAAATTTACAATCTGGAGCTTATCGTGCTGCTTTCACTTTTGTAATTTAGAGAAGGAACTGTTCTCACTAAGCCACGTGTGTGTGGCAATTTGCTGAACATGTGCTGAAAACTTGGATTTGATAGTCCCTGGATGAAATTTCCCATCTTTATTTCCCGTTATGGAATCACAGGCTGATTTCATCCATGGGCTATTTTGCATCTTCTCATTTGGGAAATGAAATAGCATAACCAGCATCTTCCCCTCCCTTCCCTTCTGCCCTGTGCCTCTTGAAGTAGACCCAGGTCTTCATCCTCTTCTCCCACGATGTGGACTGATGAGAAAAAGCATTCAGGCTGGCAGGCTGACGACAGTCAGAGAGGCTCATCAAAATCCACAGGCTGTTTTGACTTAAAGCAGTGTCTTATCTGCACTGGGAAGCCTCTTGGATGCTTCCACTTAGCTACTCAGGTAGAAATCTCTCCTGGGGGACTCTCGGTGCTGACGGAGGAAAGCGTAAGGAGGCAGGTTCCTCCTCTGGACTCCCAAGGAGTTTTTCCTCATCTCTCAGCTATAGGACAGGGGTCAGCAAGCATTTTCTTATAAGACCAGACAGTAGATAGTTTAGGTTTTGCAGCCATCTGGTCTCTGTTGTGACTACTCTGCTCCGCAGTTGTAGCCCCAAAGCAGCTATAGACAATGCATAAATGGGGAGACAGAATACTAAAGCCTTCGCACTGTATTTTCAGAAGAGTTGATGAAGACTTAGTGTTCTAGGTGCTACGGACTGAGTGTTTATGTTTCCCCCAAATTTATGTTGAAGTTCTAATACCCAATGTGGTGGTATTTGGAGGTGGGGCCTCTGGGAGGAAATTAAGTCATGAGGATAAAGCCCTCATGCGTGGGATTAGTGACCTTTTAAGTAGAAAGAGGATCCCTTTACTCAGCAAGAAGGAGGTTGTCTATAAGCTAGGAAGAGAGTTCTTGCCAGAGCCCGACCATGCTGGCAGCCAGGCTCCAGAACTATGATAAATAAATGTTTCTTGTTTAAGCCTCCCAATCTGTGGTGATTTGTTACAACAGCAGGAGCTGATGAAGATACTAGGCAAGTAGGTTTTACCCGGCATTTCAGCTCGTGTTGATGGTATCCAGTGAAGCACTGTATGATGAGGATTTTGAGGTGAAGGCTACTCTTTGGGTCAGTGAGGGCGNCCTGATGAAGATACTAGGCAAGTAGGTTTTACCCGGCATTTCAGCTCGTGTTGATGGTATCCAGTGAAGCACTAGTATGATGAGGATTTTGAGGTGAAGGCTACTCTTTGGGTCAGTGAGGGCAATTGATGAGTGATAGCTGTCCTAAGTTCAGATTTAGCGAAGACTGGCGCAAGTACTATGTGTCTTTCATCCTTGCCCCCAGGAGTTCCTTGAGAACAAAGACTGCTATTTATCTTTATATGTCAGATACTTATGGTAAAATATGTGAAAGTTCAAGACAGGCTTATCAAATGAATGGACATTTAGCTTGACACCTTCCTACAAAACCACTTTTAAGCCATTTATCCTGCATGGTCATTGTCACTAAATGCTTGTAGCGTTCATGTCAATATCATTTTATTCTAATGGTTTTCCAAAGACAGGAAATTGATTGTATTGTGTGTTTCTTGTTTTTGCCTATCAGTATTTTATCTTTTTAGGTAACAGAATCACCAATGTCTACATTTTACATTGTCCAATAACTCAAGTCAGTCAAGTAAATTTTGAAGACCTAATTGGCTTAATAAAATGATCCATGAATTGGGTGGCCTCTCATCTAGCAAATAGCTGGGTGCCCCTGAGAGATGTCCACAATGGAAGGTTTTTATAGGAGGGGGGCAAGAAAATTGTAAGCAGAAGAAAAGAAAGGATCGTTTTAGGCAAGATCGCCTTGCGAAGGATAGGAGGTCTTTTTATGCAAAATAACTCATCTTCCTTTGGGGGATGGGAATGGCCCATGTGACAGATTACATAATTGGTGCTTTTCAGAAAATGCCTGATTGACAGGTTAAGACTTATTCTGGGGTAGGTTGAAACTGTAGTTAAGTTAGGTATTAAGCCCTGGTTTGGTGACTTGGCCTGGCCCAAGTAATGCTACTTTGGACCTGTGGTTTTCTCTTTGACAGCATGATCTTCTCTAGCTCTGTTTTCAGTGCATTTGTGACTAAGGCCTTTATGTTTCTTACAAATAATATAAACAATACAGTGCAATTAGAATTTGTATTAACATTTTTTTGGGAAATATGTAGAACGGGTAATTAGGAGTGATTTTTTTCATGTGTGCTTCATGAAATTGGTTTCACTTCTTTATAGTAAATAGAACATTGTGCCTTATATACTTACAGTACTCTGAATCCTTTTTTAACAAGCACAAGACACACTTCATGGCTGTGGCATAACACTTATCTTCTATGTCTTTAGGGTTGCAGGATAAGGGACAGCTGTAATCCCCATAAAGTTGACTTTTCTATCACATGATGCATGGCACAATAGAAAAATATATATTTGGTCTTTGACACAAAGCTCCTAAAACCTTTGGAATTTCCTGAGTGGTAGGATTGTCTTTTGTTATTTGTATCAAGCCCCTTCAGCCACACCTGAGCTTACACTCTCTAAACACCTTAGATGGTTTCTGGGGATTGGCTGGGGGAGCTTAGAAGGTTGGAACTTTCAGTCCCTTCCCTCACTCTACCTCTGGCTATGGGCAAGGGCCTGGAGAGGATGGAGGTCAGTCAGCAGTGGGCTATCATTTAATCAGTCATTCCCGTGTAATGAAACCCCAATTTAAACTCTGGAACAAGGAGATTAGGGGAGTGTCCAGGTTGGTGAACACATCTCAGCGCTGCCTGGGAGGGTGGTGTGTCCAGAGGGGGCAGAGAAGCTCTGTGCTATACCCTTTACTTTACCCTCTATATCTCTTACATTTGGCTGTTGCTGAATTGTATCTTTGTTAATTGTAAGTGAAATGCTTTCCTGAGTTCTGTGAGTTATCCTAATGAATTGCTGAACTTGAGGAGGGGTTCATGGGAACCCCTGCATTTGTAGTTGGCTGGGAAGAAGTGTGGGTAGTTGAAGAACTCCATTTGCACCTGGTGTCTGAAGTGGGGTCATCTCGTGGGACTGAGCTCTTAAACTGTGGGGTCTGCGCTGACTCCGGGAGTTAAAGACAGAGTTGAATTGCTGGACATCTAGAGTTGGTGAAGAATGACATGTATTTGGTGTTAGGAAACATCATATCTGTTCATGGCAATGCATAACTTACTGTAGGGCTCAGTACCTCTTTATAATTGGCAGAAAAACCGTTCTTCTGCCAAAGCGTCAGTGAAGTGGATTAAGCTGAGGGGAAATTGAGGCTTGGCAAACCTATGACAGCCTACCTCAAACTTTCTTGTGAGGTGTGTCTCATTCCTTCTTTTATCTTTCTCTCTCTCAGCCTTCTCCCCTCACACTGAGAAGCTTGTCCTGTATTGTGTGCAACAGTTAACTCTGTCCCCTAACTTGTATTTCCTCTCATCAAAAAGCCCTGTAGTCATCTAGACTCCCTTCTCTTTGATGTGAGTGTAGTGACCTTCTGTGACTGATCGAACATGCCCTTCTGGACGTCTCATCCATCCACCCCAAATAACTTATCAAAACATTCCTTCCAGCTGTCATCCTGAGAGACCTGGGGTGCACACCTACCTTCATCCATCTTGTACATTCACACATGCCCTCATTCAGTAAAAACCTGAATTGAGTATCTACTATGTGTCTTGCAGTGTTTTAGGTATTGGGCATTCATCCTTGAACAAAACAAGTGTTTGCTGGATGGAGGTGGTGTCCTAGCTCTCTAAGTATATAATATTAGTTACAGGTTAGAATGTGTGAAACAGGGAGAGGCATTCACTAAATTGCTCTGTATTCATACTTTCCTTTCTATTCCTGCTTTTATCATTTGGGGTCTAGTCAGAAATACGGAATCTGCACTAGTTATTTTAACAGGGATAATTTAACCTAGAGAATTGATTAAGGAAGTATTGGAAGGGCAAAAAGAACTCTGACTCAAGCTGAGATTGTGATTGCAGGAAGTATCTACCAAGCCTGGAGTAAATGGAAGCGACTGGGGCTCTCGTAGAGCTTAGAAACATGGAAGGGGGCATCCTGCAGAGTGGGAACCCAGAGCATTAAGGAAGGAAGAGGCGCTGCCTGGCTGGTTCCCATGGCTCTGAGGCTGGTCCGGGAATGCTGGCAGAACCTATAAACTGCACCTAACTGCTCTTGGAAGCAACTGCTACTCGCTAGGTTGAAGAGCTGTGGCTGGGGCGCTGTTGATAGAACACCCGGCAAACCAGAAGGAGCAGATTCTTTCTCTGTCCTCCAGCCCGTTGGTCTCCCAGTAGTGCCCCATATTAGCGGAACCTAGTGGGAAGCCAGCTGGCAAAGGAGAAAGTAATTTGCAGTTTCAGCCCCACCAAGCAGTGAGCACCTAGAAGAGAGGTTTTGGAGCTGATTAAGACATGTATTGAGATCTGTAACTAAGGAAAGCAAAATTATGTATTTCCCAAATATGTGACCCTGAACCTTCCTTCTTTAATTTCTAGCTCACTTATTTGTTTTCTGATTATATCCCCTCTGCTTTCAACATTACCTCTCCCCTTCATTCAATGATCAGTTTTAAATTTTCAAGATTTGTAGGTAATTTTTTGGTGGATATAATGTCTTCTCACATCTCTCTGATTTATTATACTTTTCAAAGTGTTTTTGTGTTGTATCTTCCACGATCTTTTTCTTCAGGTGTTAATTCTTTGGTTTGCTTCTCTTTGATGATGTCGGTGGGCCTCCATTGTTTAATAATTCTTGACAGTGAGCTTATAGCTGCCCAACATCAGTAACTGTGGGAGAGGTACAGAGGGTGTGACCACGTGTTAGGTGCCAGTAACTGGGCTTTCCCCCATGCGACAGAGGTTACCTGGGCCACAGTGTCATCTCTCGGGCCCCAGGCCCCACAGTTACTGTTTTTGTCTGGGAGCGTACCCAGTGCTCATCGGTCATCCTGACGGTTGGTTGCCTTGGTGCCTCTTCTGTTCTCTGTGTCTCTAGCTTTCAGGTTTAAAATATAACCAGAGCTATTTAAACTTTTGGTACAGTCCTGTCTTGCGGTCTTTTAGCTGTGGGATTCTACTTCAGTCTGTTTCTTATTTGCCTGACGTTCTTCAGGGATTCCTCTCAGTTTCTGGTTTGCCAGGCACCCACTGCTTTCTTTATTATTTTCACCAGTGGTGCCATGAATAATTTGTTTAGATGTATTGTTCCAATCTCGTGTTCTTCTTTCTGTATCCCCCCTTGGCTTGGCACTATGTCTGGCCCTGTGGAGTAGGTGATTCTTCCTGTCCAGTGGATTGCTCTTGGGGGTTGGTCACAAGGTGTCAGGTTACTTCTCCAGCCTTCAATGTGGAAGCACTTCCTTGGGGTGTTTCCTCTGTCTCCGGAAGGTCTAGTGCCTCAACCATAGCAGGATCTATAGAGATCAATTTTTAGATGACTGTCTGCCTTCATAGAAACAAAGGAAGTCCTCAAGAGAGGAGATATTTAGGCTGTTTATCCTTGGGTAGCCATTGGATGCTGGCTGGATCTGCCTAGCTGGAAAATAATGGAACACCATATTTCTACTGTGGTAGCATTTCTTGCCTCTGGGGTTGCTTCTTGATCTCAGACCCCATTGAAAAAGGATTTCACAGAAATCTTTGATTTCACTTTCCAACAACCTTGTAAGGTTGTGGTGGTTGATATTCTCATTTAATGTTAAGTAAACAAGGTTGAAAGGTCACCTGCCGTAGGTAGCCCGGGCAAAGACCACCCAAGTCTTTACCTCTCCCTCTTAGTCCCATTTCTCAATATCAGCTCCTGAACCTGTCATCAGGATATTATGGAGCAAATGTCATATTTTGCTCTTTTGTGTCTCATTTTCTCTGTTAACTTCTGGTTTGAACCAGTTGTTAAATCGTAGTAATGTCATATACAGCATTTCACTGTAAGTTCCTAAAAGAAAAACCACGAGGATTAAACATTCTTGAGATTTCTTTGCTTTTATTGAATCTCCCGATTTTAAGAGAATATGCTATGGTTAAAATATTATTTTCTTTGCTGCTTGGATAAAAAGTGTCAGATTGTCTGTTTTTGCAAGGGTCGGATTGTCCTCTTGTCTGTGTGTGCTTTTCAGATTTTTCTATCATTACAGTGGACTTTTCAAATGAATGACAGTAATTCTTTCAAAAGTTTTCTGGAGGATAGTGAATGCCATGTACCCTACACTATAGTATAAATTCTCTTTTCAGGGATTATTTTGAAGTTTCATTTTCATGTTATCAAGTTTTCTGAAGGCTTGCCTTGAATTTAACTTCTGTGCTTTATTAGTACAGATATAAGTAAGATTTTGTGATTCTTCCCCTCCCCCACTCTGGCTAAAGAAACTCAAATTATTGCCAGAGAAGAGATGACTAATGTGAATTGAAAGATTTGGCATTCACTTTTCTTTCATAACTAGGACATTATATATAGAGTATTGGGGAGGGCGATGGGATTTAATACTCGAGATTGTAATTTCTTCTGTAAATGGGGATTCTGACAATGGAAATGTGAAAAAAGGGGTACTCTCTATAATGTTGTCACCTTTCTTAATAGAAAATTCTAAGATCTAGTTTTTCATAGTGGCAATATTTTATTCATCAACAAGAATGGAATCAATTTCTAAACACAAATAGTGGACTTGGAACCTTGCAGACACCAATTATCATTCTGTACAGCATACCTTCAAAATGTCAAAGAGACAGTCTCAGGAATTTCTCCAGAAAAGGTCGCTCATTTACTACTCTCTGAGTCATTTCTTCAGCATGCCAGGGTGACAGGCGAACCTGTGAGATTGAGTTAGCTAGGTTGCTCAAAACTGCCACTATAAAGAAGTGATGAGAAGTTTATTTCTATCAGGTAAATCCCATTAAACTCAAATGTATCCTGAACTGTTAAGCGCTATTATAGGGAACATGAGTGGGTTGATTGAAATAAAGTCTACCCCTTGCAAGCTTTCCCTGAATTTATTGGATGGGACTTCTGGGAGTAATTTAAGGAGGACTAACAAATTGGGAACTGAAGGGTTGGAGGAAGGAAGGGGACAGAGCTCTATGAAGGAGCTAGATCTGATGCATGGAGATGTCGTATTTGACCCATTGTTATGGCTGTGCTGAACACACCTATGACAAAGCCCCATCACGTACCTTAAGTGTATGTTTCCTCCCAGCAACCTTGGAAGGTTGGGTATTCTGTTTTACTAATAGCTGCGCATTACTTGCTCAGTATCACAAGCTCATTCTGTGGTGGGGAGTATGAACACCCCTGTAGGTCTTTTCATACTGATGATGTTGTTGCTTAATGTGGTTGAGGAAAAATATGTAGTATTTTCCCTTCTGACCTTCCTGAGTAGTGAGAGTAATAGTCTGCTCTGATGCACGTGTAAATGTGTAAGATGGATGGCTGGGGTTAGCTGAGCAATTAATGGCCTCAGACTGATCAAGACTGAGCTCATGGCTGTTCTATTATTGTATTCTTTTGAATTTGATTTCAGGTTAGCAGTATACTTGAGACTATTTTTAGAATCTTAAACTCCCTTTTGCTGCCAGAGAGACTCTTTGGTAGCAAGACTCACTTGAGTGAGTTGAAGAAATCACACACACACACACACACACACACACACACACACACAGACACACATAGACGCACACAGGCATTTTTATGGGATGAAACAGTGACCTAATTTTTAGGACATAACTTCCAGAGTTATTCACTTTTGCCATAAGCCAGATTTTTGTGAACATAAAACTGTCATAAGACCAAGGCACATGGCAGAAACCTTAGGCAGTCCATAGATAAAAGCCAGTGTCTACCACTTCTTCCCTGAGCTCACGTGTTCTACAAAGATGTAGTATTGGTGTGCTGGAAGGGCAGTGCCTAAGCACGTGGAGGGACACTTCACACTGGCTTGTCGAGGCAGTGCCAGCTTGGTAGCAGCTGTAGTAACGCCTCGAGGCCTCAGTTACTCATCATGAGCTGTTGGCCCGCCATGATCTCACGGTTCTTCCAGATCTTATTTTTATTTTTTCTGATTAAAATTGTATTTTATACCTTACTTTTTCATTTCATTGATTAATAAATCCATCTTTATGGAATTGTGTAGTTATTAAATTTATCACGCTGAGTGTATAATTATTTTTATTTAGAGAAAATACAGAATATTGAGATTAATGTCATAGTCATCCGTGTGTCCAGTATGAAGAATAAATATTGTATTTGTTATATTTGCTCAGATAATTTTTAGTAAAAGATGTAAAACGTAACTGATAAAGTTGAAGTCTCTTGGTGCCCCTTCCCCAAACCCATGGCCTTCTCTGACTCTCTAACAGAATTACTGTCCTAAACTTGACATATCACCTTTTAAACTTTGGTTATGACAACTTGTATATGTAGATGAGGAAAACACTTTTCCCCTTTACTCATCTTAGGTTCATTGCCCAAGGTCCTGCAGATTAGTCTACTAAAGGACAGAGTAACTAGAGAAAAACAAGTTTATTAACAGGTACACATACCCCTGGGGACACTCACTGACCTGTGACTCAAAGGGGCGGTCAGAACTTGGGCTTACAGTTGTGTCTTAATAGAAGAACAGTACATTTGCAGAGAAGTGCTAAGACAAAATGACTTTGAGCTTCTAGGGGCAGCAAATTGTAGGAGGGTAAATCTATGGGGATGCTAATCGAAGATAAGGATAAGTAAAGTTTGTTATGGTGATTCCTGTGGTGCTGTCTCTGGACTAAGGGTGTAGATTTATGCCCCATGATTAAGAATTGTCCTGCCCTTTTGGGTGGAGGGAGAAGGGGAGCAGAGAGTTTTTCTTGTGTCTGCCTTTCAGTTAGCCTCAGCTCAAAATAATCTTTATGTCTACCTGCCTTCCCTCCTCCCTCCCTCCTGTCCTTCCTCCTCCTTGGTGTTTCTTTAATCAAGGGAGGCCTTGTGTTTTCTTGTGTTTTCTCCTTGGAAAGAAGCTGCAGGTGGGCCAGTGTAGCAGGATGGAGCTAAACCAGGGCAGTTTGCATGTTGCCCACTGGGATTAATAGTAAATGATGGAAGATGGCTTTAAGATGAAAGACCCAGAGCTCTGATGTGGTAGAATGATGTATGGGACTCTCAAAAATTAAGCATGATGCAAGGGCAGTTTGGGCAAAAAATCCAAGGTTAAGATTGTTGCTAAAGAAATGCTTCTTTTATAGCCAGCAGGTACATAAAATTTACTGGGTTCATATGAACTTTGTCAAGTGTGTCTGTGTGTGTGTGTTTGTATCTAATACTAGATTCCCCTTTACCTTAAGCCCACATCTAATTCACGAGTAATCTTTGTTTCATCACCCAGCTATATCCCGAATCCCTTCATTTCTCTGTTTCTACCTCCACTGCCCTTCTCTGTTATTTAGTTGAGGGTCTGCAAACTGACATCCCAGCCAAAACTGTTTCTGTAAATAAAGCGTTGCTGGGACACAGCCATGCCTATTCTTTTATATATTATTTCTGCCTGCTTTCTGTGACAAAGGTGGGGTTGCAGCATAGACACCCTGGCCTCAAAGCCAGATTTACTGTTTGACTCTTTACTATTTCTGTTCTGCTCTTTGTAGAAAAAGGTGGCTGACTCTGGTCTGGTTTAACGCAGCTCTTGTAACTGGTTCCCTTCTCTAAACAGAAAACAGAGTGACTTTTCCAAAATGTGAACTCAATTTCATTCTCCTGCTTAAAACTCTGAGTGAATAAAATCCAAACTTTGGACTGCAGATTTTATGCACCTTCATGGTCTGGTCCCTGTTCCCCTTCCGCCCCTGCTTGCTGACCTATTCCCCACTAGCTCCTGCCCCTATTAACCCTTTCTTGCCTCAGGGCCTTGGACCATGCCTGCTAGGTTTCTCCTCGGCTTCTTTACATGCCTATCTCCTTAATATCTTCAGATCTTTGTGCAGATGGCATTTCCTTCCAGGTCACCACACGGTGTGCCCTTTGCCTCCATATCCTCTTGTATATATGTTATTTCCTCCAGAGCACTTCCCACTCTGTCAGTGCATTCTCCGTTTCTGTGTTCACGTCCTTCTTCCCTGCCTCCCCTCCTAGGACCTGAGCTCTGTGACAGCAAAGACCTTGTCTGTGCTGTTGACCAGTAGACCTCATTGTATTACGACCACATTATAACTATTCAAATGAATGAACAAAGTACAGATTCTGCCGGTTTCCCTGGTAGGAGTTAAATGCATGTATGTATTTACCTTAATTTGTTTTCTTTCTTCATGTAAATAAATCTTGCCCACTTCTGTTCACAATATAAAATTAAGGTTTTTCCTATGCAACATGGTCAAGCTGGCACACTCTCCACTAGGGGATGGGCAGGCATTTTTGAAATGATGCTGTTCAGTATTTTTAGTGCCTTTTATACATTTTGTTTCTGCTGTTGTGTTAATATGCTAATGTTTATCAAGGTTGTATTTTTCCCTCCCCTTCTTTCCTGCTGTTGGCAGAGCAGCAGTACGGACTATGGAACCAACTCTCCTTTGGGCATTTGTCCTTACTACAGAGTTCTACATTTCTTTGCTCCTTAAAAAAACATGCTGCTTTTCTGCTGAACCTAGGATAAAAAGAACAAGGCTGTATCTTTGAGAATCTTCATTCTTTTGACTTAGTGAAACCCATCCAGGAACCTTGCTGTCATTCAGAGCTTCCCATTTTCCCCTCCAGCCTCATATTGAGGACATTTCTGTACCTTCCTGCAGTGAAATCTATGCACCACCTCTTGTTTCTCCTCCTGCCCCTGTCCTTGCTCAGGACCCACTTTTGTGGCCTGGGGCGGGGAGGGGGCATTCACTGTTAGTGTTTCACTGAAGAGCAGACTGTGGAGTCAGGCACACCTGCTCTAAGTGTCTGTTCATCTTGGCAACACTTAGCTTCTCTGAGCCTTACTTTGCCCATCTGTAAAATGGGCTTCTGTCAGGTTCTTCCTTGTAGGGGGTTGTGAGAATTAAATGAGGTAATGCTTGTCAAGAGTATAGTAGAATTTCTGTAACTTCATGGCATTGCTGCATGTTTGCTAGGATTTGGTTTGGTTTAAAAATAGAAGATTTTGTCAGGGTACTGCAGGAAGCATTAATCCTAATCGTAAGTGCTATGATCCAGTTTCTGGATGGTCTGAAAATTGAATTTTCATTTCTTTCCTGGCAGGACAGCTTATTTATTTGGCAGATGCTGCCCCCTCCTTACTGTGGGGTCCTTAGACAGACAGGGTGGTACTGTCGGAGACGGTGCCAGAAGAGCCAGGAGCTGCCTCGGGCTCCGCGTCTGATCCTACTCTGATCGCTTATAAAGAAGAGCTTGGTTCTCATTTCTCTTTATCAGGAAACTTGACTTTGCTTCTCTAGCCCCCTGCTCTCATGACGACACACATTTCCCTTGCACCATGTGTTCGGGGACCACCCCACCTCTGTTGGTGTTCTCACTTCATCTGCTGCTCTGTCTTCCCTCCTTTTAAACGGAACACTGTATTTTTAGGTCAGGAATGGCAGTATGGTTTTTGTCTGTGGTCATTCTAAGTCCTTTTTATTGATTTGGAGTCACAGACCCAAAA
>NC_048221.1:34008661-34010665 GCF_002007445.2 Ailuropoda melanoleuca | reverse complement strand
CCCACTAGCTCCTGCCCCTATTAACCCTTTCTTGCCTCAGGGCCTTGGACCATGTCTGCTAGGTTTCTCCTCGGCTTCTTTACATGCCTATCTCCGTAATATCTTCAGATCTTTGTGCAGATGGTATTTCCTTCCAGGTCACCACACGGTGTGCCCTTTGCCTCCATATCCTCTTGTATATATGTTATTTCCTCCAGAGCACTTCCCACTCTGTCAGTGCATTCTCCGTTTCTGTGTTCACGTCCTTCTTCCCTGCCTCCCCTCCTAGGACCTGAGCTCTGTGACAGCAAAGACCTTGTCTGTGCTGTTGACCAGTAGACCTCATTGTATTAGGACCACATTATAACTATTCAAATGAATGAACAAAGTACAGATTCTGCCGGTTTCCCTGGTAGGAGTTAAATGCATGTATGTATTTACCTTAATTTGTTTTCTTTCTTCATGTAAATAAATCTTGCCCACTTCTGTTCACAATATAAAATTAAGGTGATTTTCCTATGCAACATGGTCAAGCTGGCACACTCTCCACTAGGGGATGGGCAGGCATTTTTGAAATGATGCTGTTCAGTATTTTTAGTGCCTTTTATACATTTTGTTTCTGCTGTTGTGTTAATATGCTAATGTTTATCAAGGTTGTATTTTTCCCTCCCCTTCTTTCCTGCTGTTGGCAGAGCAGCAGTACGGACTATGGAACCAACTCTCCTTTGGGCATTTGTCCTTACTACAGAGTTCTACATTTCTTTGCTCCTTAAAAAAACATGCTGCTTTTCTGCTGAACCTAGGATAAAAAGAACAAGGCTGTATCTTTGAGAATCTTCATTCTTTTGACTTAGTGAAACCCATCCAGGAACCTTGCTGTCATTCAGAGCTTCCCATTTTCCCCTCCAGCCTCATATTCAGGACATTTCTGTACCTTCCTGCAGTGAAATCTATGCACCACCTCCTGTTTCTCCTCCTGCCCCTGTCCTTGCACAGGACCCACTTTTGTGGCCTGGGGCGGGGAGGGGGCATTCACTGTTAGTGTTTCACTGAAGAGCAGACTGTGGAGTCAGGCACACCTGCTCTAAGTGTCTGTTCATCTTGGCAACACTTAGCTTCTCTGAGCCTTACTTTGCCCATCTGTAAAATGGGCTTCTGTCAGGTTCTTCCTTGTAGGGGGTTGTGAGAATTAAATGAGGTAATGCTCGTCAAGTGTATAGTAGAATTTCTGTAACTTCATGGCATTGCTGCATGTTTGCTAGGATTTGGTTTGGTTTAAAAATATAAGATTTTGTCAGGGTACTGCAGGAAGCATTAATCCTAATCGTAAGTGCTATGATCCAGTTTCTGGATGGTCTGAAAATTGAATTTTCATTTCTTTCCTGGCAGGACAGCTTATTTATTTGGCAGATGCTGCCCCCTCCTTACTGTGGGGTCCTTAGACAGACAGGGTGGTACTGTCGGAGACGGTGCCAGAAGAGCCAGGAGCTGCCTCGGGCTCCGCGTCTGATCCTACTCTGATCGCTTATAAAGAAGAGCTTGGTTCTCATTTCTCTTTATCAGGAAACTTGACTTTGCTTCTCTAGCCCCCTGCTCTCATGACGACACACATTTCCCTTGCACCATGTGTTCGGGGACCACCCCACCTCTGTTGGTGTTCTCACTTCATCTGCTGCTCTGTCTTCCCTCCTTTTAAACGGAACACTGTATTTTTAGGTCAGGAATGGCAGTATGGTTTTTGTCTGTGGTCATTCTAAGTCCTTTTTATTGATTTGGAGTCACAGACCCAAAATAATAATAATAATAAATAAATAAAAAAGAATCGTTTAGAATAATAGAAAGCTCATGGGGTTTTTTTAGACTTGGATTCAAATCCTGAATCACTTACCCAGCTGAGTAGCCTTAGACAAGTTACTTAATCTCTCTGATCCTCGCATTTGCTCATCTGTGAGGTGGAGTGCCCTGGCTCAAATGAGATAGAAAGTCAAGGTACTTAGCACAAATAGCACATTTTCCTTTGCCTAC